>NW_017307416.1:138039-202733 GCF_000935625.1 Nanorana parkeri | reverse complement strand
TTTTTTTCTAGGGGCGGAGCTTTCGTTTGCCGGGCTGAAGGCGGGAGCGGAGCATAGCTAATTAAGGTAAGTCTTCTCAAGCCGACTCCTGGATGTGTGTATAGACTGAGACACTGACCGACGCCAGGGAGGGGGGGTTATTGTGGGCACAGACACCCACCGCCTGACGCCGGGGGGCAATTGGTGCTGTTGGTACAGGCATCGACCCACGCCGGGGGGGGGGGGGGGTTCAGAGGACAGCAATAAAGTCTACCATTACAATGACACATGAGAAGCATTATCTCCCATGTACACAAGCAGCTATTTTGCTATTTTTGGTGCTTATTGATAAAATGTTTTTTTCAGCTTGTGTCAAATCAATGTGAACTTATAAAACTGAACGTCATGCTACTATTAGGGCCCCTAGTGACCTCCGCACTGCGTCACATTACTGACCTCCGCACTGCGTCACATTACTGACCTCCGCACTGCGTCACATTACCGATCTCCGCACTGCGTCACATTACTGACCTCCGCACTCCTCGTCACATTGCTGACCTCTGCACTGCGTGACATTACTGACCACCACACTCTGCGTCACATTACTGACCTCCACACTCTGCGTCACATTACTGACCTCCACACTGCATCACATTACTGACCTCAGCACTCTGCGTTTATTATTATCGCTCCCTCCGCCCCTCTGCTGGGCCCAGCCGGCCGCACCGAACAATCGGGACCCAAAGCAGAGGCTGCACTGTAGTCAGGCAAATTAGGCGGCCATCTCGGCCCACGCTGGGGTTTTGCAGCTGCCTAATTTGTGTGAGTACAGACCAAGGCTGGCAGCGGCGGAAATATCCCAGAAGGAGAGGCTAGGTGAGTGCGTTGTACCCCGGGGGAGAGCCGGGGGGCAGGGACACATAGGCAGTGAGAGAGGAAAGGGGTGGCACAGTAGCAGTGGAGGAGCCAGGTGGCAGTGCCCCTCCCGAGACTAGACTCTGGATCCGCCCCTGTCAGAAGGTATGTTTCTGTGAATGATGCAAAAATCTCAGGTGGCCATTTTCTTCTGCTATTAGCAGCACCTTTTGCGCATGCGTGAAAACACCAGCACAGGTCTTTGTGGTCATGGAGGACTTTTGCCTGCTGATTGGATCCTTGAGACAGTGTCCTATTTAAAAGTGCAGATTCCCTTTCCCTTTGGAAGCTGACCATTCTCTGTTGTCTGTTGGTCAGTTAAGAGGGGTTTTTTAGTGTTCTCTGTCCTCTGGATTACCTTCTCTAATGGCTTGTGATTTCACCGTACAGCTGCCCTTCTCAGCATGATGATGTGTCACCCTCTCCAAAAGAACAGCTCCCATAGAAAAGGTAGGGGTTTATATGGGTAAGGATGAGATTGTATTTTTTCAAGGAACCTAAAAACATCTGTATCCTCCTACAGCCCTGGCAAGCAATAATCTAGAGAGAAATACAGAGCTGGATCCCCGCAAAAGTCCAAATCTGCTAAATAAGAGGGTGGTCAACACTTGATCTTCTACCAGGTATCAGAATTACACTACTGCTCTGCAGCAAAGTCCTCAGACTATAAGTGATGCCTGTTGGGCCTGTTCCAAAATAGCTCTAACAAGAAAATCTCTCTGTGAAGTTTGTTTTATGGAAGTAGCAAGGGACAGAGACTCCTATGACCATCAGGTATTATGTCTCATTAAAAAAACATGAGAAAGTCCCTAAGAGATTTTTTAAACCTTTTGCTTCATTTGCGTTGGCAGAACCCCCTTCACCAAATGCTCAGTCAGCCAAAAACGCTTCTGAGAAGCTTTGTTATAAGAGGAATAATATGAGCAGCAGGTGTCGGAATTTTTGAGGATTTCGATTTAATTTTGTTCAACCCAGGCCTTGAAGAGGGAGGACCCAGTAAAGTCCCCACAAGTAAAAAATTGTTCTGAAACCTTTCCTTTATGAAATAAATTAGAGATATAATTATGGAGGAAGGGGCCAGCACAGAGAAAAAGGTCTTGCATGCAGAATGAACTCCTGGATGATATCATACATATGTATGGCCATCTTGGATACAGCATGTGATGACATGCGCTCTGCCTGCAAGATGGTGGCCGATATGGCCGCCGCGCATTCTGCTGTTTAAATGTGCAATTTTGGATTCGGAGGTTCATTGCCTCCATTTTAGAAACAGCATAATTATTCATTTGATCAAAAGACTTGAAAGAAAAGGTTTTTATTTTCTTTTTTGTTTCGTCTAAAACAAATTTTTATGCCGTGCACATGTCTAATATTCAGTTAAAACTCAGAGCAGGCACCCCTATAGAGGCCATAGTGACTGCACTACAAGACATTAGACTAACATCCAGTTTAATTAAAAAGGCAGCCATAGATATAGTACTTGCTGCCCCCAGAACATTGCTATGGTCAGTGACAGCCAAAAGAACCCTCTGGCTCATACCACGGATGGCAGACCTATCCCTTAAAGAAAGGTGGTGTAAAATTCCCTTTTCATGCTCTTCTTTGATCAAGTTGGATAAAGCAATAAGGAAGGTCACTTGTCTTCCTAAAGACAGATGACTGCTTAAACAGCAAAACAGCATTTCCAAACGAGGAGGTCAGGGCAAGAACATGCCCCATAAGCAAGCTCTTTCAGACCTGGGAAGCCTTTTTGCCATAACTAGAAAGGCAGCCAGTCTGTCTTCCCTAAGCCTCTTAAGTCTAACACCTCATATTTATTGTATACACTTAATGCTTGCTGAGATGTGAAGACAACATATATGGGCCAGCTAGAAATTAATTTCTATTCTAGAATGACACTATTTTTGGTAATTATATGAATAGCATTCAAGGTATTTTGTTAACATTTAATATAGTTATATACTTACTCTATGAGAGACAAAATTAGACGTTTGATAGACTTGACATTATAGCTTAGGCAAAGCCTTTCTAAGTGTATTGTAAAAATATTTATGAATCTGGCCAGTTATTAGATAAATTATACTACATACACTATAAATTTACTTATAGGACTATACATCTACCGCATTGATTTTGCCATGTGATATCTGCCTAAGGAGTGACAGATGGTATTTGGCTCTTTATAGAGGTAGGTGTAAGATAAGCCTTTTTCATTCATTAAAAAAAAATCCTGGCAATTTTCTAAGAATTTGTATCACTTACCATTACATTATTTGCTTTAACTAGTCCCCGTGTGTCTCCCTATGGCTCCCACCAGCGGATAGGATTTTTCCTTCCTTTTATGGGTATTTGGCAGCTTCCTCATATATTTCCAAGTAAGTATTGTATTGAACTTCAAAGCTTTACTGGTATAAAGAATGTATAATAGCTGTTATTTAAATGTTAAATCTTTTGGATGCGACAATAGGTTACCTTCAGTTCCTGAAGAAGTCTGGTGCGAAACACGTCAAACTAAAGCCACAGTGGGCCCAAGCAAGATAAAAATATATTTATTCAGACTGTTAAATGATTGGCTTAACAAAAAGATGGATGATTTGTGTAATTATGAAACAGTTGGCCCATCGAGGTGAACTGCAACATGAGAATGTTTTGATTGTTCTTCTGTAAACTAACATTGTTTTAATGAGGAACAAGTTATTCTCATTGTAGGAATATGTAGTCTTCTGCACCCCTGAGGTAGCCCAAGTGCCGGTCCCAATGAACAACCACGATAGCCCATCCACGCTGCCACAATCCGATACCTACCTTCCTCGAGAACCCACATCGGAATTCATCCCTCCAAATCCACCAGCCCCCCACTCCACGGCCATCTTAACGGAGAAGACCCTCTCCCCTAAAGCACAACCAGAGCATTTTTTAGGATCGGGCCAAGCCCGCCCACAAAAAAGAAAAAAACCAGAAGAGGTACCAGAGGAGGAGCACACCGTACCAGCCAGCACAAAACGAGAAAGACAGCACCCACCAAATGCACAGTAAAAATATTCAACCTCTCAGACCACATCCTGACCCCCCAAGAATCCTCCATACTGAACAAAGGACTAAGCTTTGCACCAGACATCAAACCCAACTCGTTCACACTTTTCAAAGACCTCAACAAGTTCATCCGACAGCTAACCCTAAAAAGACACTTTAATAACACAACACTCGCCGATGGATCAGTCGAAGCAAACGGTACCTCTGCCACATCAACAAACCAAATAGACAGCAACACAGATGAAGATATCTTGAACATTCTTGAGGAACTGTATGATCCCAATCACCCCACTGACCTCGAGCTAGGGGAATGGTCGATCCCCGACATCATACACAGCTCGCTACGCCCCCCATCCAACTTCTACCCGCACAAATCAAAAGGCAACTTCATAGATACCTTTTACCAGGTCACCTATTCGGATTTCAAAAAATTATGTGACACCAACGCAACACACAACAGGACGAAAAACAAACATAAAAAATCCAACCTCTCCCGCTAAGAACAAATAGCTCTCAAAACCCTGACGAACAATGCCAACATCTCCATAAGACAGGCGGACAAGGGCGGCGGCATAGTTATACAAAACCGAGCAGACTACATCAACGAAGCCAACCGCCTCCTGTCAGACAACTCCACTTACTCCCCACGGACCCACTACCTGAATTCCTCCAGGAACTAGTGGGGACATAGTACCATCGAAGTAAAACCTTATAGTTGGTTTCCACCAAACGAGAGCATTGAGTGGATGACCTAGTAGTATCCCAAATCTGGGCCCATTGATCAAGTGTCAACATTATACTTAAGTCCTGAGACCATTTTTCCATATATGTGTGTGTGGGAGGGGACGAGTCTGACAACAAAGAAGTGTACAGCAGAGAGATCACTCCCCCAGCATGGGGGGATTCAGCACAAATCCGCTCATAAGGAGTAAAGGGAAGAGCGATTGGGAAACAAACGAACCAAAGAGGTGACATAGTGACTGATCTGTAAATATCAAAAGAGTTCCAAATTAGGAAGAGTATGACGTTGTTGTAGAATTGGAAAAGAGAGCATGCCAGAGGTATCAACAACATTATGAATGTGATCGAGGTCTTTAGAAAACCAGACATAGAAAATGGGCAGGGATTCCAAGACAGGTGGAAAAGTTGGGTTATGAAGAAAAGAGAGAAGAGGTAAATGGGGGAAATAAGGCCCCCAAAGTATTTTACTGCATCCCAAACTCTCAGATAGTGAGACGTGATCGGGTCTCCCTCCTCATTGGCCTTCCACTACACAGGATATCCCCCCTTCAGTCTATCATGAATGCCGCTGCTAGACTCATTCCCTTGACCAACGTACGCAGCTAGGCTCCGCCCCATGCAACTCTGACCCCATATATACCCGGAAGGAGCTTAGCAGCGGCGTTCCACTAATGGAGTCAGCGCCCTGCTAGCTCCCCCATTACGAAACCGAACGGCTACCAAACTACAGGACCGGGACAGAAAGACCTCTGAACCAAAGGAGGCCATCTACCCCTCTTGCCTACCTAGGATAACTCCTCTACAAAGTACCGCAAGTACCATTGTCAGCACTGGCTGACCCATTGAGACTGTGCTTCCATTGGCACCAATATATATGGCCTTACATCTGAGGTCATATTGCCATATCATTGCTGCTGATTACTGCTTGACTTATCATCATTACTGAGGTCATATTGCCATATTATTGCTGCTGATTACTGCTTGACTTATTATCATTACTGAGGTCATATTGCCATATCATTGCTGCTGATTACTGCTTGACTTATCATCATTACTGAGGTCATACTGCCATATCATTGCTGCTGATTAACTGCTTGCTCTACCATCATTGCTGAGTATACTACCGCATATATATATATATACTGTATATATATATATATACTGCCATATCATTGCTACCGCATATATATACTGCCTTAGCATTGCTGCTGACTAATTGCTTACCTATTAGTTTAAAGTCATGGTGGATGATGCTAGCAACTCCAAACTCTCCGTTTCAGATTGAGAGAGACGCCTGGAGTTCAGACTGACTTAACCATTACACGATCAACCTACCCCCGCACTTGCGCACCAGTTGATGTTACACGCCTCTGCCGTTGAGATCCCAACAGCGCAACTAGGGGCGTTACAGCATTCCCTAAAGACTCATCTCTTCAGGGAAGCCTATCCCACCTCAACCTAACCACTGAACCTTCACATTCTCAAATAATTCATCCCCTCACAGCTACCTCCTCATGTATCATTTCCCCCTCCCCTTTTAGATTGTAAGCCCTCAGGGGCAGGGTCCTCTTTACCATATTGTCTTGAATTGTATTGTAATTGTAATGTCTTCCTTACATTGTAAAGCTCTGCGCAAACTGTTGTCGTTATATAAATACTATGTAATAATAATAAATAATAATAATACTAAGATAAAGTCTATCATTAGGAGGAAGGCACAATATATTATAGATCGAGACGGAATCACAATCCAAAGCTTCTATGGAAACCCAAAGTGGAGGTGACGATGTTGCATGATATTTAGTTAGCATATAAGCATTTTAAAGTCACCGCCCGTTGTCTAATTAGGGAAAGCTTAGTATTTATTAATGAAAATCCTCGACATTTACTAAATGAAACTATGCCAAGCAAGTGAGCCACTGTGTTAATAGTAGAGGGAAATCCGCTCATCAAAGCAGCTGTACAGGACTCAGAAGATTGCTGTAAAGCACAATAGTAGCTACTACAGTGTTTTAAAAGATCCCCATGGTCCTGTCAGGGATAATGTATGTATACTTACATTGTGCCAAGCTGGACCAATGTAAGTATATATAAAACGTTATAGCTGGAGTTCAGTAGGCAATTGTCATTATTAAAAACATCAGGCAGATCTAAAATGAGAAACAGAGGTTCTGCACACGGAGGTAGTAGGGGGCAAGAAGGTTCTGCAAGACAAAGTGGTTGGACCATGTACCATAGAGGAAAGGCACATCTGTTTTTTCTATCTCAGGGCAGTGCTGTTCAGACACAGCATGCTACTCCAGCAAAAGGTTTTGTCACAGAAAGATGAATCAATTTGTCCCCTGACAGTGTGGACTGACTCACATTCATTAAGATGAATGTCTTGAATTACCAATGGCTACAAAAACCCCTCTGTTGATGCTAGAGACTAAATAGAGACTAAACTTCAGTCATTCAGTTCCTGCCACACAATGTTCCCACAGTCTCTGTGCTCTGCCGCCCCGAGGCCCGGCCTCGGTGGCCTTGTGGGAAATCCGGGCTTGGCTGGACCTAAGCTGACAAATTTCTATTGATTGCTGCATTGCACCTATTCCAGTGCTCTGCCACAGGAAAATATTTGTGGTTATCGTCTCTCAAATATATACACTGGTGTTTATTTCAAGATTAATATGTCACATAATATTAGCGCAACTGTTTATAAAACACACATTTTCTGTATAAAATGCATGAGAATACATTTTAATGCGCATAAATGTAATACCCCATATCCACAATACACATTTTGGGTACAGTTTAAATGATGAGGTTCCAACAGGAAACGAGGTACCACACATGTCAAGCCTCAAAATTACATGCAGCCATGAAACATCAAAAAACTATGACGTGGGTGGCCGACAGGTTCTCTTTAAGGTGACATTGGGGTCTTTTAGAGCCCTAATGTCATGCCTGCACTCAACTGAAGCTAATCAAGCACCGACAAGAGTGGACAGAGAATGAGAGTGCTAAAATTGACAAAATGCTTGGTCACTTCTGGGGCACATTGGAAGTTCCACCTCTCCGTCCGACTCCCCACACCATGTATACTGGGCTCAACTGTTCCTCATGGAGGACGGGATGAGCAAGGCAGGTGTTGTCGGGTAGAGCTGGGGACAATCAGTGAGCATCCATTCACTAATCTCTTTAGAGCTGCCCAAATCACTTTCAGCAAAAGGCTGACAGTCGACTGAAGTGTGAATAGCTAACCCATGCTGTCACTGAGATATGACACACATCGGTGGCAGCAAAAGGATCAAAGACATCTCCCAAGTGTTTAATTTAAAGGATAAGTGTTTTTTTTCCATGATGCTCACCATGCCCTTTTTCAACAAGCTTGCATATTAGCCTTAAAAATGTTCATATGTTATTGTCAAAATTCACATGCCCATATACTTCTTTGGGATTTGCTGTTAGAGTTGGATTTCACAAATCTCAAATGTGATTGAATGAACCCCACAAGTCGAACAGAGCCACCCATCCCTAACAAAGATCTATTCGTTTTTAAATTTTAGTTAGTAGATTAATAGTAAACCGGCTTAAAGACCACAATTAATTGTGAGTTGTGATCATTAATTCATACTCTTAATGGTCTAAAGTAGGGATGCACCAAAATTAGGCCGCCGTTGCGGCGGCCTAAATTTTGGTGCATCCCTACTTTAGACCATTAAGAGTATGAATCTCCCGAAAACGGCAGCTTTGGCAAAATGCTGAATATGCCATCTTTCAGCCGAAATTGTGGTGCATGCCTGGTTTCTCTCCTCCTCAATGGGCTCTGCTCTGTGTCCCCTCTGACACAGCACAGCGTCCAGCAGGGAAGAGAGAAACTGTCACAGGAGGCCAAGTGGTGCGTTGGAAGGAGAGCGATGTGAGCGGCCGGCGTGTCACAAGAGGCCGTGCTTTCCTCTTGCACCTCCCTGCTCAGCCTCCTGTGACAGATCAGGAGAGCGGTGTGGGTGTGAAGACAGCTGTTGGCTGTCACAGGAGGCCGAGCCGGCAGTGTGGGGGAGGAGTAGCAGTCACAGCTCTCTTCCCCGCACCGCTTGCTCAGCCTCCTGTGACAATGGGGTTGATTTACTAACCTTATAAACACACCACGAACATGTATACACCTCTGTAGTGTGTTCCCTCCCAGCATGATCTATGGGTGGAATCTAAACACCTTTGTAGTGTGTACACACCCAGCAGGTGTGTTGTGCAAAGCCAAGCATGAATTCCAAGGTGATGTTGTGTAAATTAGCTCTATGTTGTGTTGCTTGCGTTGATGAATGCAGGAATGTAAATGCATGAGCTAACCATTTTTGTCTAAACTGTGAAGCAGCATTATATATGCATCATGTGCATGATTTTTCCATATATGGCATTAGTGGAAATATGCTTTTAGAGACTTTTTGGTTGATAAATACGTTTTGCTGTGTGAAAATCACACACACCTGGTGCGTGCGTGTGTTTAGGTTAGTAAATCACCCCCAATGAGTCAGGTTTGAGATTGGGTACAAGCAGTCAGCGATCAGTGATCACTGACTGCTTGTAAATAATTGAGGACATAATATGTTTACTGTGCCTCCGATTATGAGTGAATGGGAAGTGATCTACATCACGGTAGACAAACTATCGCCACAAGCTATGAATGAACAGGAACACTCAGTATAGAGGATTCCTGTTCATTTATAACAGGCGGTGTAGAAAAAGTGATTGACATTTTTGTTATTTTCAGTTTTGTTTCGGTTTTAAAAATTTGATTTTGGTGCACCTCTAGACTAAAGGTATTAAACTAATTGTACAGTTTCTAAAGGTAATACTTTGCACCAGAGCTAATTTGGGGCATGAATATTTCCCCTCTCTTCTGCCAGTACACTGACCAATCTAATTGCTCTCTTGTTTTATTAGTTAACATCACCTTTTAATAAGTGTGTTTGTGCACTGTTTTAATCAGTCTTTGTTATAGACTTACTGTAATTTTCAGTTTTTATATGAGAGAAGGATTCATTTACATTTTCCTATGGAATGTTATTAAATCCGTTTGTACCTGACATGCAAAATTTTGGAGCTGGAATAGCAAACTTGCATCCAAACTTTACCTTTTTTCGTTTCCTTTATTTATCTTTTTCCCCCACTTTTTATCTTTTCACTATTATTAAGGTTAAATGTATCCCTGGCTACAGAGCATAATAAAGCCACAAAGCTTGCATAGAAAATTCGTAAAATTTAGGACTGTGCTGTTTGGATGTAATAAATGTGCTAAATTGATAAGTGAGTTAGCTTAAGCTGTGCATGATCCTGGCCAAATGTAGCCCATGTGTGCTGGAATGCAGAAGTCAGCGAAAGGTTACAGTGTTAGTGTAATAAATTCCTATCTTGAAGAGTGGAAAGTATGTTAGCAAAATTACTACACTGTATAGGGTTTAGAGCAGTTACAGGTTTCCTTTTAGAATTTGAATGCATAGAAAGTAATGTAAAGAAATGTAATTGCAACTTTTACAAAATAACAATAAATATATTTGTGCCTAATATTATAAACTTTGTGGTTTCAAGGACTGTGTTCAATGAGTTGTTGTGTTGTAGATTTTGAGCCTTGGAGATAGAGGGATCCTTGCCCAGTTCTAAGTTTTAGAAGTGTGAGTCACAGAAATATTTTATTTGTAACTGAATGCTAGATGATTTATAAGGCATAACCATAAGCAAAAAAGCAACAGCAAAGTAATGCATGCAATCTGTACATTTACAAAGTTATTACATATAGCTATTTCTGTTATTTTGTTCTTACAGAGATATGTTCCTATGTTTTAATTTTCCTAGATGTCCTGGGTTTCACATGGACCAAAAACCATACCAGTCTCATTTTTAAAAAAAATTCTAGTGCACTGCAAGACATTACAATGTGTTGCACTGAGATGTGCAGGTGTGTTTGTTTTGCCTATTTATGTTGGTTGGGGTGTGATTGAAAATGAATGGCAATGCACCACAACATGAACATGTAGTATGTTATTGTCTTCACGCTTTTGCATGAGCTCTGTACCTTTTTTATTATTATGAAAACATGTGATATAACACAAGAAATACGCTTGTTCCCCCCCCCCTTTCCTGCCCTGCCAGGCTGCTGCCCGGACTAAGGGTCTGGTATGGGATGTTAGGGGAACCCATTTTTTTTAACCGTTTTGGCTTTGGGGTTCCCCCTTAAAATTGCTACCAGACCTAAAGGGTCTAGTATTAATTGGCAGGGAATCGCACGCTGTTATTTTTTTCCCCCATAGTTCTCCTTAGGGTAACGAGAGGACACAAACTAGCGCCCTCCTGTCACCCTAGGCTCAGTATACCGCGAGCTGTAGCTCGCAGTATACTGAGACGCCGCAGTATACCGTGAGCTGCTGCTCGCGGTATACTAAGACGCCGCCGCTGAAGTGGATCCCGACAATTGTGCCGGGATCCCCCCAGCTGCATGACTGACAGCTGGCTCTGCCTATCCAGAGGCAGAGCCAGCTGTACCCGCCCCCTCGCCCGTCCGATCCCCCAGTCAGCGCTGGCAGATCGGAGCGAGGAGGGGGGAATCCAGCCCCTCCCCTGTCACGGCAGAAAGCACAAGTGCAGAGACGCCAGAGAGCAGTGAATGACAGCTCTCCCGCTTGTTGTGTTTTGTTTCCGAATGAAATTGGAATCGTTCTAAACGAAACGAACGTTCGTACGAACGCTACCGCATTTCGTCCGAATCCGAATTCCGAATCCGAATTGACTTTCACACCCGAATCCTGAAAACCGAAATAACACAAATCCGAATTTAAAACGAAACGAAACAAATTTTTTGGCAGTGCACATGTCTAGTTGGCGCTGGGCAGGATCGCTGCATCGCGTCTCGGTGCTCAGATTGTGGGAGGCGCTCATCTGCCCTGCTAACATGAATAGGTTATATCATGATGATCCATAGTACATATACAGTGCACACGTCCAGTACTGTGGTTTTTTTTTCTTCTTGCTTACCTCGCCGAGCCTCGCGTCACTGCTGCTCCGGTGAGCGGCGCTTCGAGCAAGGTCATCTGACAGTCTCCAGGCCACCTAAATGAGGACCCCACCTGGAGCGCCACCCACCGGAGCAGCAGTGACGCGACGTTCGGCGAGGTAAGTAAGAAAAAAAAAACATAGTGCAAGCTTCAGCGCAATGTATCGGGGCATTTTGACAGGTACAAGTACTTGTCAAAATGCCCTGTATCGGCAGGGCATTTTGTACAAACAAAATTGTACACGAATTGTACATGTTTATAAAGTAGCCACCGCTCCAAGCTCACTCCCGTGGTGGACTGCAATCTCAAGTTTAGTTTACGAATGTGTATTGAAATTGTAGTCCATCACGAGAGTGAGTTTGAAGCGGTGGCTACTTTACAACACACACAGGGAGTAAAAATGGGGAACAAAAGTAGCCATCCTCTAGAAGGAAGGACAGTGTCAGCACAAATTCAAGATTTTTTGAGGATTTATAGCTAAATGATGCACAAATCTATATTTGTATTAATAGTTAAGGTATTTAAATGCAATTATTTAAGGTCTGTAGGTTTAGAATATTCTGTCTATATTTGAACAGAAACCTGGCTTAAAGACTGTATTCAGAGAATAGTGATTGAAGTGACATTAAAGTCAAAAGTTTTTCTCCCTCCCCCTATGTTAATGTTAGCGCTTACCTTAAATGATGTATCGTATTCCGATCTTCTTCTTCTTTCCGGATGTTTTCATCTGTCCCTCCAACGGTGCGGCGGCTCTCCGATCCATCGCTGACTCCTCTCTGCTTGCAGGCACTTCCGATCCAGCGGTATCTGCATGTGGGTGCACGCGTCCATAGACTTACCTTGTGTCCCTGCTCGTCTCCCGGCCGAGAAGACAAACTGCGCATGCGCCCACCCCAAGATCCTTTGCGACCGCACAAGCAGATCCTGATTCTCGGCGCGGGAGCGCACAGCAATAACGAGGTAAGTTTAAACCACTGATAAAGCGTTTAAAAAAAAAAAACTTTTTGCCTATATCTACTGCTTGCTAGCTGTAGATATATGCAAAAAAGCCGGAGGGTTTAGAACCCCTTTAATGATTCAAACTTTCAATAGTCTAAGTTTGTTAGTGGTGTACCCCAAGGGTCAGTTTTGGGACCTATTTATAAATGATATAGAGTTTGGGATTAAAAGTACCATTTCTGCAACAACGGCCAGGGCACTCTTAAACATATTTTCCCGGATTGTCCTCAGATTAAACCCTTTTGGGACAGCATATCTGAATGAATCCATAAAATTACTGGGATTAGAGCCCTCGGTCTTTCTCCTTCACCTCGCTCTGCTCTCATGGAAGGCGTACAGACACTCCTTGTTGGTCCACCTTTCCAGCTAAGTGGAAGCAATCCAAGCCTCCCTCAGTGGAAATGTGGATTGGGAGGGTGGAGGAGATTGAGCTGATGGAGGACCTCACTTCATCCTTGTGTGACACCATTGACAAATTTGTCTGATTTGTCTGATTCTGATGCTTATCCCCGGGCATGTTCTGATGGCTCCACATGAGACTTTGATGGAGGATCTATTTTTTATTTTCGTCACTTACTGTGGGTTGTTTCTTTGTCCTTGAGAGCAGGTTGCCTGTGCATGGTCAAGGACCGGGGAAGAGGCCTGAGTTTTGTGGAGTTTCTTTTCCTTTTTCCCTTTTTCTTTTCTTCCCCCTCCTTTTTTCCTCTTTTTCTTTTCTTTTTTCAGAGGCCTTTAATCTACTTTTTTCTCTGTTCATCTCTCTCTTTAATACTATATTTTTGTTAGGTAAAGAGCAGGAATTCTATCATGTTTGCTGATTTTGAGAATTTATTGTTTGTTCATTTGTCACTGCAATGGTGATCTGTTTTGACTGTTCTTCTTACAGATTTGCTTTGCATTGCTGACTGATGTTTTCTTGCCTTACGTTTTATAAATAAAGATTTTTTTTTAAAAGAGGACCATTTCTGTGTTTGCAGATGACCCAAGCTATGTAGTGGAATAAAGACCATAAAGAAGTCTCCAACCTGCAGGCAGACCTAAATGCTCTGTTTGACTGGATATCTATGTGGCAAATTAAGTCAAATGTTGATAAATGTAAAGCTATGCACTTGGGTGACTAAAAACAGGCATGCATCATATACTCTAGGGGTATAATTGGAGGTGTCAATGATTAAGAAGGATTTAAATGTTCTGATACACCATAGACTAAATAGCTTAGGCTTAATAATACCATGCATGGTCAAGCTGCAGTTTCTAATGCAGAAGAGGTGATTAAGGGGGATATGAAAACCATATATAAATACATAAATGGTCCATATAGTGAGTTGGTGCAAAATAATTCACTTTAACGTCACTGCAAAGGACAAGGGGGCACTCTTTGCATCTGGAGGAAAAGAGGTTTAACTTTGCATCTCATCTTTGCCTTGTGTCTTTTTTCAACCTGAATAACTATGTTGTGTGTACAGTCGTGGGAACAAGAAAGTACACCCTCTTTGAATTCTATGGTTTTAGGTATCAGAACATAATAAAAATCATCTGATCCTTAGCAAGTTTTAAAATGAGATAAATACAACCTCAGAAGAACAACAACACATTAAATGGTTTACTGTGTCACTATTTATTTTACAAACATAAAGCCTAAATGGAGAAGCCATGTGTGAAAAACTAAGTACACCTTATGATTCAATAACTTGTAGAATCACCTTTAGCAGCAATAACTTGAATTCATCATTTTCTGTATGACTTTATCAATCTCTCACATCGTTGTAGAGGAATTATGGCCCACTCTTCTTTACAACGTTGCTTCAGTTCATTGAGGTTTGCAGGCATTTGTTTATGCACAGTTCTTTTAAGGTCCTGCCACAGCATTCTCTTCAATATATATATTTATTACAAAAAAAAGCATTTCAATAGGGTTGAGGTCTGGACTTTGACTGGGCCATTGCAACACCCCGATTCTTTTCTTTTTCAGCCATTCTTTTGTAGATTTGCTGGTATGCTTGGGATCATTGTCCTGTTGCACGACCCAATTTTCGGACAAGCTTTAGTTGTAGTACAGATGGCCTCACATTTGTCTTCAGAATAATTTATATACAGAGGAGTTCATGGTTGACTCAATGACTACAAGGTGCCTAGGTCCTGTGGCTGCAAAAAAAAAAACAAATCATCACCTCTCCAGCACTGTGCTTGACAGTTGGTATGAGGGGTTTGTGATGTTGGTCAAACATCTCCATTTCTGTCTTGTCTGTCCAAAGGTCATTGTTCCAGAAATCTTGCAGTTTGTTCAGAAGCAACTTTGCAAACCTAAGCTGTGCTGCCATGTTCTTTTTAGAGAGAAGAGGCTTTCTCCTGGCAACCCTTCCAAACAAAGCATACTTGTTCAGTCTTTTTCTAATTGTACTGTCATGAACTTTAACTTGCTAACTGAGGGCAGCAACAATTGCTTCTCTAAGATCATGTCAGACCAAGGGGGGCCGTTTCTCACCAGGCTCGCCGGCGCGGGCACCGGGCTCCTCCTGGCAGGGCATCTGGAGCTGGTGTGGCCGTTGCGCATGCGCGAGTCGTGCGCCGGGTGTGCAGTATGCAAGCCGTGCATGCCTGGAAGCGCGCTCGTAGTGCGTCTGCGCCATCCCACATTCCAGGTGCTACTCAGGCTGGGGGAGGACTCCAGCATTCACCAACTGCCCTCGGCCTTGCGATTGGCTCCTGACTGGGGAAGCTTCCTGGTTGCCCTGGCAGCCAGGGGGCGGTCCTGGGTTCCCTGTGTATATAAAGCTGGTCAGAGCCTTGACTCATTGCTGAGTTATTCTACCTCAGGGTGAACACCCAGCTCCCTCCTGTGAACCTGTTTATTGATCTGACTTCCCGGCTATCGACCCTTTCGCCTGACCCTTCGACTACGACTCTTGCTGCCTGCCACGACCCGGAACTGGACTTGACTACTCTATATGGATTACCCTTTTGTACTGCGATTTTGGACATATTTCGTCCCTGCCAAGGGGTTCCTCTCCCGGCCCCTTTTCTCGGCCTGATAGATCATTACTGATGCCCTGCCTCTTTAGCATTGTGTTAACACACCTAAATGCTCCAGACCAGCGAACTGCTAAAACATCAGCTTTTATAAAGGTGGTCCCACTTGCTAATGATCAATTAATCAAGGGCCTTTGATTAGCAGCAACTAGCTGCTATTTAGCCTTTTAATGCCTATGGAAGCAGTAAGGGTGTACTTAGTTTTTCACACATGGCTTCTCCATCTTGAATTTATGTTTGTAAAATAAATAATGATATGGTGTGTACAGGACACTCCCCATTATTTAGGCAATGGTCCCTTTAAGGGGATGATAAAACAGGTTTTGAATGAAGACTGTCAGAAGTTCTCACCATTGCAGGGTGAGGGGTTCTGGGGTGAGTGTTTTAGATGGGAAACTGCCATGAAGTCTTCCCAGGATTGGTAGTTCAGAAATGGGACTCGGAATCTGGAGGCTCCGAGAGATATTGGTTGGGAAAGAACCTCCAACTCTGACTAGATGCATTTGAGTCTGGTAATGGTTAACGCACCTGCTGGGATTGTTTAAAGAGCACAGGAAGCCAGCCTGCAGGGGTCTGTGAGGTGTTTTTGGAGCAGGTTACATGGCTGTGCTAAGCCGTGAACTGCTGACTACTGAGACATTGCTGCTGGGTGTCTGTGCCTGTGTTGCAATCTCTTGGAGCAAGCTGGTACTCTAACCCTGGTGTGAGACAAACTTTTACTGAAGCGATAAGCCATTGATTAACATGTTTAATTGTCGTTTTGCTAAGGACAGCTTGTTTTCATTTGACCATTTTGACAAAATAAAGACTATTTACTTGATAAGACATGGCTGCCTATTGATCTTGACTACCCTGAACATTACAGGTATAATATGTGATGTGTTGTTGTTTATCTGAGGTTGTATTTGCCTAATTTTGAGACCTGCTAAGGACCAGATGATTTTTATTATGTTCTGATACTTAAACCATAGAGTTCAAAGCGGGTGTACTTTCTATTTCACACGACTGTAACTATTTTCATAACTCAAGTTATTAACCCCGCTCACTCAGATTATTGGGGCCTATTCCACAATAGCTGGTGGAAGCAATTAAAAGCCGTTTGTAACTTTTTCAAGCAGACACAAAACTAAACTAGACACATTAGTAAAATTGCTTTACACATCTTCAGCTCTCACACCTGTATACTCCTTACTGACCAGAGCAATTTTTACATTTCTGCTATGAACCTGTTTATCGCCAATAACTTTATCATTAACGAAGATAACAAAGTAATACATATTTTTTTGTGGGAAACACAACCTTTTCTTTTGGTGGTATTGAATGCCTTCCACAAATTATTTTATTTTCTATGCAATCCATAGAAAAATTAATCTAGTGTTACTATAGATAAAAAATATATATTATTTTCTATTATTCATCCTATTTATAAATACTAACACTATACTGTAGTGTAGTTACAATTTGCTTACAATGCATTGCAAAATTACACCTCAGCAACAACACAAACCTTATCTGCAAGGTAATCATTTAAAAATATACAAATTCCAATCATGCAGCATATCGAGCACCGAAACTGTTATTTGTTTCTGCACCCAAACTGCTATTCATGTTTATATCTATTTATATTTTGTTATACAATTTGAGCTGGATGCTTGTAAAACATATACACTGGCATACTCCTATTTTCTTCTTCCACATTTTCACTCTTCATTAATGTTTAGTCTATATCTTCCACAGAATATATCAACTGTCCTGCTCTGCTATATTAATTCAGGAAATCAGGTACAAAAAGAATCTATCCAGCATTAACAGCAGAAACATTGATGAGGCATGATAATTGACGTAATAAACCTACATAAAATACTAACGATCCCACTTAGTACACAATATAAACAGAGAATACTGAATCTACTTACAAATGGAGTTGCAACTTTTTCAGGCTTAACCCCCATTAAAAAAACAAAAAAAACATTTTTGTAATACTTTTTTTCCCCAATAAATAATTGTTGTAAATGGCTGCCGTTGCTGGCGTAACTAAGCCTATTGTTAACAAAATGTATCCTGCCATTACCGTAAAGCATGTTCCCATCACTGGCAGAACTACCAGGGTCGCAGCAGTTGCATGTGCATATTTAGGAATCCTAAATATAGTGCTTGTTCTTTAACCCTTTCGCTGCCAAAGCATTTTTTGCACACGTTAAAATCCACATTTTAGGCCTCAACATTACTTAAAACCCCCCAAACATATACATATTCTGAAAGCAAAGACTCTGTAGAATAAAAGAGTGGCAGCTGCACGATATTAGCACAACCCTTTATCAACACAGCAATTTTTTTTTTTTAAATATACACTTACAAGTTAATTTTAGTGTCCAAAACAAAATATAAATACCCCATTTTTAAATAATATTTAAAAGATGAGGTAACAACGAGTAAATAGATACTCAACATGCCCAGGTTAAAAATTGCGTGCATTGTGAAACAGCTACAAAAGACAGTACCCCAAATTGTCCATAGGCAACGTTTTAATAGCCTATACAGGACATCAGTTTAGAGTTATTTGTGAATACCAGCCCTAGAATTATTGCTCTTACTCTGCCGTGTACGGCGATACCTAACATGTAGGTCGTTTTTGTATGTAGGCGCACCTGATGCATGTTTATGTTAATATGCATGCACTCGCAGGGGGGACTTATAATAAATTTAAAAATATGTATGTGATAGCACATTGGAGGTGACAGCTATATTTAGACCCCTAGTGTCACTTTTCCACTACAAAGAAGCTACCGGAGCGCAGATTGTGTTCTATTGTATAGCTGCCGGGAGTCTGTTTAATAGGAGCCCTGTGGCAGCGAAAGGGATAAAGACCAAAGATATTTTTTACAGAGTTTCTTGGCGTCGCTGCGGTTACTGGGGCTGGGCCATCTTCTTCCTTCTCCTCAAGTGGCGGAACCCCAGGCCCGGCCTGGTTGCACATGCGACTGCTGCGATCCTGGTAGTTTGGCCAGTGCCAGCCTGTAATAGTCTTTTTTACTATTACATTTTTCAGTTTTCAGTGCTGCAATAGTTTGACTGACAATATATAGGTTATGTACCTAAATTAATTTCATATCTTTTTTTTAAATATTATTATTACATAGTATTTATATAGCGCCAACAGTTTGTGCAGCGCTTTACAATGTAAGGAAGACATTACAATTACAATACAATTCAAGACAAGATGGTAAGGAGTGCCCTGCCCCTGAGGGCTTACAATCTACATAGTTAGATTTTAGTGGTATCTAATAATAAATGTTTCCCTTACTTTCGGTTATAAAACATATCAAATACAAATCCTGGGATAGTACCAAAAAAAATTTACCCTTTTTAGAAAGTAGACATCCCAAGGTGATGTTTGCCACAATTGTTTGGAACTGAAGAAACGTGCTGGCATTGAGATGGTTAAAACATGAAATGAGTCTGAATATTTCAAAATAGGAAAACACACACAGGCTGCCACCACACAAAATTCCATCTAGCAAGAGACACACACCCCTGACACTCCTAGTTGTTGCATTACATACAGTGCATTATTTATGTGCAGGTCATACATAGAGGGAGGAGGCAGTGAAGGGGTTTATGTACAGAACATTTGCAGTGGAAGGATGGAGATAGGGGGATTCATGTGCAGGATAAGGTTGGTGCAGGATAGACATGTGCACTGCCAAAAAATTTGTTTCGTTTCGTTTTAAATTCGGATTTGTGTTATTTCGTTTTTCAGGATTCGGGTGTGAAAGTCAATTCGGATTCGGAATTCGGATTCGGACGAAATTCGGTAGCGTTAGTACGAATGTTCCTTTCGTTTTCTGTTCTTATTCGTTTCTTATTCGTTTCGTTCGTTTGCAGCAAAAGTGACATTTGAGGGGGAAAAAATATTTTTCTCCTTCTCTAATGTCACTTTGCTCCAACGAACGAAACGAATAAGAAACGAATAAGAACAGAAAACGAAACGAACGTTCGTACGAACGCTACCGAATTTCGGAAATGGAAATTCGGATTCGTTTGCATTCGTTATGTCTGTAATTCGGAATTCGGATACATCCGAATGTCCGAATTTCCGAAAATTCGTCCGAATTTCGATTCGGAACGAAACGAATCGCACATGTCTAGTGCAGGAGTTAATATATAGGTCACATAGAGCATGAGGATGAGATGTAAGGCCTTGTTCACACCAAGCACGGAGCAGGTGCAGAGCAGAGCAGTTACAGACCGGAGCAAAACTGCATCCAATGTATTCCAATGGTATTTTTAGCTCCAGTTCACATCGCAGCCTTCTGTTCCAGAGCAGGTGAAAAAACTGCAGCACGCCCTATTTTACCTGTTCTGGACCTGCTCTGGAACGCATGCAAACGCATCAAAAATGCATTCAAGCGCCCTGGAACGCACTGAAAGCCCATTTTAAACTAATTTTTAAAAATGTTTTTTTTACCAAAAACGGCCCGGAACGCATCAAAAACGCGGCAAAAACGCAGCACAACCCACTGCACTGCGTGTGCAGAAACTCATGCAGATCTGCTCTGCATTTGGTGTGAACAAGGCCTGAGGGTGAAAAAAATGATCCCATAATCAATTACAACCCCTCAAATGAATCATCATCTGCTGCTAATCCTTTCATTCACAAATCTTCATTGAAAAATTTTGACCTCTCCTTACTATATTGTAAAAGGACTTTAGTGTTTACATTTGTGATTGCTGTGATTGGTTGCCACAAGGCACAGAGCCACTCCAATCAATCCATTGTGTCTGTGACTTGAGCTGTCCAATGATGGCTCAGATCACACCCATTAATAAGCACAGTGACCTTCCATGCCTCAGTCCCTATTCACACCTAGGCGTTTTGACGCCTGCATTGCCATTACTAGTTAATGGCACCCCAAACGCAGACAGGAAATTGTGCTTTAAATACGCACAAACTTGCGTATACAAAAATACGTGGGACGCACATCACAGATTTTTCTACACAAGCTTCTTTCCTGCGTTTCAATGGGCATGTGCAGCAAACGCGGAAATAAAACATGCACAAATGCGCACAACCACGCACATGGCGCCTATGTGTGAATGGGGACTAAAATCTGCAGTGCTGTTTATAAAAACTTAAGACACATACCTAAAGCTCACAGCCCATAGGTTGAATAACATAAAAGAAAGCATTGTTTGCTTCTGATATGTGTAATAATTTGTCATAACAATTAATGACAACATTATCACAGAATCAATAAGCCCCTTAGCCAAAATGCAAAAATTGCTCTGGTCCATAAATGATATACATGTGCATAAGCACAAGTGATTGGGAAGAGGAAATGTTAGGGTGCTGATAATTGCTAATAACTGACAATATTTAGGGGAAGGAGGCAGGGATGCCTACTGTAAAATTCATACAATTTTTGCATGCCAAACGGTCCTGCACCCAAATTGTGATGACACAATATTCTACAGCTTGCTTGCAGGGCCACCAACAGAGGGTACAGAGTCTGGGCCCCATCAGGTTGGGAGCTGGGGTCCAGTCTGTCAGTTAGGCTTACAGGGCTCCATGCTGGACTAATAGATCTTGCAGACATGCCCAGTGCTGTAATAATGTGGGAAGCTATAGAACAGTAAACCAAATTTGCATTGAACACTTTTGGCTCCACCAGGCCACTGTAGTATACGCTCAGCTGCTTCAGCAACTTGTAGTGGTGTTGGTGAAGTAGCATTGTGCATATGCTGGGTAAATAGATGTTGTGTACATGCCCGCCATCGCGATACTGTGGGAAGATGTAAGAGAGTGCACTAATGCCACATGACATACAGCGGTGCACCGTCATGCTCAGAACATGGCACATCAGAGATGATCATCCTAACACACACTAATTTCTGTGTTGATCCAGACTCATCTACAAATACAAAATATCCTGATCTTGCCTTGCTTGTAATCAATCAATTCCCATCATTTGTGGATACAAAGCTCAAAAAATTAGTGTTTCCATTTAATACAAATGTATGGGGAGACTGGGGAGACATCCCACTCCTTGGACCGACAGCCTAATTCGCCTTCCTCCGAGTAGGGAAGTCATAGGGAGAGGTTTTCTAATGGCTCCATCTGTGTATGTATTTATATCACACTGGCTGAATTGTGCTTCAGGTGGAACTTAACTTGAGAAAGGAGTTCATGCCCTGATACCTTTCACCTACCTAAAGCTGCCCATACACCTTACAACCATCGCAAGACTTTTGTCTTGCGATAGTTGTAAGGTAATTTAAAAAACGTACGATCTGCCTATCTTGCACAGGCAGATCGTACTTGCGATGACTGCAATTGCGCACACCGGCCCGTCCGGCATTTGTCTCCCGAGCATGCCACAAACCGAATTGTGCAATTGTCGGCGGGTTTTCAAACATGCTCGTTAGTCAAAAGACGTGCGACCGTACAGTAGAAATGGTTGCACGCCTTCCATACACTGCACGATTCTCGTACGATCGCGGGATTTCCCTTGATTATCGTACGATAATCGCAAGGTGTTGTAAGGGTACTAGGGGGCTTACCTCTCCTCGGGGTGGCCATGTGCGGCGGGGGGCACGGGTTCCCCTTCCTGGCAGGACCCCTGGTACCAGGATTGTGGGTACGCATTCGCGACAAGTGCGCGGTGGACAGGCTGCGCGCGCAGGCACGGGGACATGCACGTAGTGCACCTGTTACTGGTATGAGGTGTGATCCTTGCTGGGGGAGGTTCCCAGCACACACCCTCTGCCCCTCTCTCGCCATTGGCTCCTGATGGAGAGGCTACCTGGTTGCCTCGGTAGCCGGGGAGTGGTCTCAATCCTCCACTGAGTATAAAAGCCCAGTCAGAGCCCTGGCTCATTGCTGAGTTATTCTATCCCTATGGTGTGATCTCCCAGCTCCCTGTGCCTTGAACCTGTCTTTATTCCTGAACCTCTGCTTGGACTCTTGATTACCGACCCTTTGGCTTACCCTTCCGTTACTGAAACTAGCTGCCTGCCTCGACCCGGATTGGACCTGACTATTCTTCTTGGATTTTCCCTGTGTACCACGACCTCGGACTTTGGCTTGCCGCCCCTGCCAAGGGGTTCCACTCACGGCCCAGCCGTACCCCCCTGACAGGTGTATGGGCACCTTAAATCTCCATCTGTACCAGGTGCCCTCCTTATTTTATTCCGGTCATTGCATTATTAATTCATACGTTTATATCAGTTGCTTTTTGTATTTCGAGGTGGCTTATGACATCAGATGTGTCTATCTGTTGCTATATGCTATCTAATGCTTTGCAAATGTAACAAATCACAATATTTTGGTGATTTCATTATTTTTGATCAATAGATTTCTGGAAGACTTTTGAGTAAGCCTCCATTTCAGCTTTAGCACACATGCCTCTTGATGCTAAATAATATATTATAAGTTGTATTAAGGGTGTGCAGACTCCCTCTTATCACAATTAATTCTCCTTCCTCCCCCAGTTTAGAAGACAAGACTAGTTTCCTCCCCATGGACTGATATCCATACATAGCTAGTCCTGATTTACACAGTATTTCTCCACAAATATAAATATTAATAATGCAGGGTGTTTGGGCTGAGCTCATTGAATCTGTGTCATGCACTTGGGTGGAGACCAAACAGGGAACTACTCCTGCACCACTAGTTTAACAAGCCTTTATTTTTTCATGGAAAGGAGTTGTCACTTAGGGCCCATTCACACAGTGAATGTGTAGTGTGTAGTCTCTAAACTTTAGTTAAATTAATGCTACAATCGTTAAGCATAGTTGCATATTTGTACCATATACCTCTGCTGAGTTATATGGATTAAAACACTTATTGCTAAGTCTAAACATTTATATGGTGAATGGCTTTGCATGTAACCAACCATACTTCACATCTAATAGAGGGGGACAGCAACTTTACTTGAAACCCAAACAGTAACATGATGCCTCAAATTCAATCATTGCCTGTATTGTTGGGGACTAGTAGCTGACTGGGGGTATTGTCAATGTTTTGTTCCTCAAGGATCTGGATTCCCTTGTTACTAGGTTATTATTATTATTATTATTATACAGGATTTATATAGCGCCAACAGTTTGTGCAGCGCTTTACAATATAAGGAAGACCTTACAATCACAATCCAATTCAAGACAACATGGTAAGGAGGGCCCTACCCGTGAGGGTCTTACAATCTAAAAGGGAGGGGCCAGTGATAAATGAGGAGGTAGCAGTGTGGGGATGAATTATTTGAGAACATGATGGTTCAGTGGTTAGGTTGCGGTGGAATAAGTTAATCTTGTGTATTTTTTTAAACAACCTTGTAACCTTTCCTAATTTTTGTGAGTATGCACTGGACACCTTTTTTTGGATATTAATACAAAATTAAGGTCAGTTCCTTCTTTATGTGTGTGACTATAATAATCCCATAGGAAAATTAACTGATTTGGCTAACTTTTTAAATGCTAAAGAACATAGTGTGTGAGTTTGAAAAAAATGTATGTACTAGCCTTGTTATCTGCTGGAAAGAGGAGTGCTAAGACTAGGAGTGTCAGGGGTGTGTGTCTCTTGCTAGATGGAATTTTGTGTGGTGGCAGCCTGTGTGTGTTTTCCTATTTTGAAATATTCAGACTCAAATATTCAGACTAATTTGATCTAGCCTACTCATAACTTTTTGAGACTTTAAACTTTTACATTTTTTTTTCTTCTCACCCTCTCCATGATATACAATCTTATATGCCCTTTTTATCTTTTGCATCAATATGGTGTAATCTTTATAAAGTGTCCAATCCAAACAGTATGACCAGCAAACATATTACAGCAACACCTTTTTGGAGTGTTGCTTTACACTACATAGTTAATCTTTTCATACCTGGATGTTTTGGGGTAAAGTAGCAGGAGCTTGTGGACTTTTTATTAAGGAGTAGAAGGTGTAGTGCTTAAATCACTGTAAACTTTTTATTGTATCACTCATGAAAAGGGAGCATTGGTCGCTGTAAAACGTTGATTTTTACTTGTTTTTTATCCTGGTTTAAAGTTTATTTATCTTTGCCCTTCTGCTATATCCTGATCCCTGCATTGGTGGGTTCATGAATACACAAGTGCTGTTACCTTTTTATTTTATCATGCTTGGCCACTTATCAAGGTGAGCTATACTTTTGTGGTTTCGATCTTTGACTCAGGCAGGCATAGTTAGAAAAACTGTATCCCTTCATGATGTCAAATTTTTTTAAAAAATACAATGTCCCTGGGGCACAAGAGTGACACAAAAATCAGTTTTGCTCTGGTGTGATGCCAGCCCTGCCAAAGGATGAGCATTGCAATTTAGTATATTGTTTACCTCACATATTTCTTATTTTTACTCTCAGAGACGCCCTCTGTTCTTTGTTTCTTATTTATAGTCAACCTAGTTTGTGGATTAGTTGTCGCCAGCCTCTGTTTTCTTGTGATTTAAACTATGGATTTAAGGGGTTTTGCATGCATTTTAGTTCACTATGGTTTCCGGGGGTTGAAAGGCCTTTTAAAATTGCTAACTAGGCTATGTAAATATGACAGGTAGTTGGATATCTTACAGATTACGTACCGTGTTTCCCCGAAAGTAAGACCTACCCCGAAAATAAGACCTAGCACTATCTTCAGGGATTTCTGTAATATAAGACCTACCCCAAAAATAAGACCTAGTTCGGTGGTAGGTCTTATATTACAGAGATCCGCTAGGTCTTACTTTCGGGGAAGCGGCACATAACTGTGTAAAAACCTGCCGCAGCTCCAGCCCCGCCCACACGCCCACCGGCCGCAGCTCACGCCCGCACGCATGCAGCTCCTGCCCCGCCCACACGCCAGCCGCAGCTCCCGCCCGCAGCTCCCGCACGCACACACGCACAATGGAAGCGACATCCGCCGGGACCGGCAATAGCACGCCGCCTTCCGGGACCTCGTCCACTCATCCCCCAGCAAGGTAAGACATCCCCCGAAAATAAGACCTAGTGTCTTATTTCGTGCAAAAAAAAAAATAAGACACCGTCTTATTTTCGGGGAAACACGGTATATGTTCCAATTCTCTGCTGATTGGAAAGAAAAAGTCTTTCATAGGAACAGTACTAGCAAATACAGCAGATTGTTTTAAAAATATGTTGGATTAGTTTAAAATACTGTAAATCAACCCCCCCATCATTATCTGAATGGATTAACCATATGAAAAATACTCTTAACCCTCCAATCATGCAAGAAAAACATTGCATATTATATTACAGGTCAAACTGACCCATGCAGGACATATTATCACAAACTAGTCAAATGAATGTTTCTTAAATGGCCATTAATCAAGAACAATATTAAATAATTTTCCTGTTATTAAACAAAAAAATGTACATAACATAACATTGCAAATTTTCTTTGCAATGTGTAGATATATCAAAAGCCAGATATTTACTCACAGATATTCAGGCATTTGTCTCATTTTTTCCCCTCTTCCATTTTACAGTTCATAAGTTGTACACTATTTGTGAATGTTTTTTTTTCAAAAGTATCTCTTGCATTTCATACATGTTGTTCTGGTAGGTAGATCCGACACCTTGGACAAATTTATGCCAGCATTGGTGTCCATAGGAGCTGATATGAAGGAGGTCTTGGGTGCTCATACACTGCATGATTCCCGTACAAGAATCGCGATCTTACGATAATCGTGCAGTGTATGGAAGGCGTGTAACCGTTTCTACTGTATGGTCGCATGACTTTTGTATTTCGAGCATGTTGGAAAACCAGTCGAGAATCGTACGATTTTCGGCTGGTTTTTAGCATGATCGAGAGATAACTGCCGAACGGGCCGGTGTGCGCACACACACACTACCCGTTCATCATTGCAGTCATCGGAAGCCCGCCACTCAGGGGGGGCGGGCTTGCGATGATCGCAAGTACGATCTGCCTGTCCAAGATGGGCAGATCGTACGTTTTTTTTTAATTACCCTGTTTCCCCGAAAATAAGACCTACCCCGAAAATAAAACACAAAAATTCCCCAGCCTCAACCTGCCAGCCAGCCTGCAACCAAACAAGTAGCCCTGTCAACAGTATGCATTAAAATCAGAGGTTTTAGTTGCACAAACTTTTGGCCAAAAATATGTAGAAGCCACACTGCTCCAAGGCACCGCGCCAAGGCACCTCTGCAAAGTGTGGTCCTAACTCTATGTATCCGAGTCTCCAAGTGTGAGCATATTAATGAAGTTGATAAATTACATGCAGGTGTACCTGGAGGTAGCCAACTCCTCCTAATAAGGTGCAGGGACGCACTGGAGGCCCAGCAACCAAAAATGCACGCTGGGACTCCAGTGCGTCTCCCAAACTCCTGGAACTCTGGGGGTGTTCCAGGTGCCGGGCAGAGGCTTGTGGCACTCTGCCCTGTTGCCAGCATCTCACCTAGGGACTCAGCAAGCTGTACAACCTCCAAAGTAAAATCCATTAAATCCTGTGTCTCTAGGGGTGTGGCTTCCACTGGGTCTTCATCTTCGGAAGGGAATAGCAGACCACTTTCCAGCAGCTCCCGGTAGTCCATTTCTAGGCACCACTCTTGTTGGACCAGCCAGGCCAGGTCGGGCTCCAAGGCATGGACTTCCATAGTCTGCAACCTCCCCTGCCGTTTGGCTTGGATGTCCCAGAAGCGATAGTCCTCGGGACTGCCAAAATCAGCCTTCTCCCCAAACACTTCCCACAATAATCCGGGGCCGCAGAGGTCATCACCTTCCGGCGGAATAGTGCATGCCCGCCTTCACTTGACACCAGTTGGCAAACCAGTATAGCGCTTGGTACTGGTCTTCGAGTTCCATCTCTCTCTGCACCAGACCCTCCACTTCTACTATCGCTTCCTCTGTGGGTTGGCCGCCTAGTAAGCTGATCCGCAGATTCACCTGGTCCGCGAAGCGCTGTTCTAGGGAAGACAGGACTTCACCTCTGCAGCCATTATAATTATACCGGGCCTCTTCCCACATCTCCAGCCAGATCAGGGCTCTCCATTCCAGGCCCAACTCCTCTGGAACTGTCCCTCTGATCCCGGAAATGGCGACTTCGACTTGCCGCTCAAAGTCCCATATAGGTACCTCCCAATGAGCCGTATCCCATCCCAGCATCACCGTGGTCTGCAGATCCTGATAACGGGTGATCTGCTCCTCCACCTCGGTATTGGTTATCCGGACTGCTACCTCAGATGGGTTGGCTCCGTAGTTTGCCAACCTTCTCCGGACCCGGCTGCTGAACTTCTCCTCCGCCTCTCCCATGAACCTCTGGCTCCGACTCTGCGCCGGCCCAACGTTTCCAACATCGGGGAAACGCTGTTTTGGGATGCATAGCTGGGCATCCTCTCTCTCCCACCTTCGGACGACCTGTGCAGGACCAGGTTCGTCAAGGTGCTCCAACACCTGCTGCATTCGCCACAGGAGTTCCGCCTCCATGGCCAATAACTCCCAGGCTGCCCCTCCGATAGTAGCTGGCTTTGGGTTCCGGTGGTGGTTTGGACTGCCCCTATAGAGGAAGCAGATCCCACCGCTGCCACCATTTGTGACGGACCTCCTGGTACCCCGACTGGGTACCTCCATCATAAATCAGCTTCCTCTCCGCTGGAACCCGAATCCCAGTGTCATCAGCCCAAACCTGCCTAATTATTGGACAGAACCAATATATTAGGACAGAACGCTAACCACTCAAGCATTAGACAACACCAATGTTGAGGTGGAAACCAAGATCTGCTTTATTGAAGGAAGCACACAGAGTTTATACCTGACAGGATCAGATTAGAGTGCAGTGTGTCCCCTCCCCCAGACAGCCGGGTGCCGCATTAGAAGTCTTTTAAGCCCAGACACTCTGTGGGATGAATGTCCTTAATCAGAGAGGAGCTTAATCCCCTCATTGCAAACAATGGTCACTCCAGACAGCCTGCTGCCTTTAGAAGAATGGTTCACATCAAATAGTGACACCTCTCTCTAGATGAAATATTACACTGGGAACACACACAGCACACAAAGTTCTCCGGGGTAATAAGTCTCTATAGTTCTGGTCCGTGGTCTGTAGGAAGGAGGCTAGCCCTCAGGCTCCTCCAGAAGCCCTGGTGATGGTTCAGTCCATCACAGTAGCATCCAGCAACCGAGAGGAGGTGGAGTTCACAGATCTTCCCACCACTGTCAGAAGTTCTTTGGGGAGTTCTGGCTCATTTTTCCTCAGAGTCCCAAATACGATCAGCTTTCTCTTTTTTGAAACAACGAAAGAAGAAGCGCTACAACCCTGGAATACTAGATGTTTAACAGTTTGAAGATATAGTGTAACTATTGATGCAGACTCACTTTTGGACGGATGAGGTGGTATCTTGCCGTTAGTTGTCAGCACGGCTCGCAGGGCGGAATCTGTGGCTGGTCTGTGTGGGAGTGAACTCCGGGCTATGGGGCTTCTGTTAGGTCCATGGATGTTGGAAGGTGATTCTTGTGACCGGATGACCCGTTGAGGCGAAGTACACTGTGCGTGTAGTGTGACGCTCACCGTCAGGTACAATGAGAGCTCAGCTGGCCAGGCTGCCACTCGTCGGCTGATCGGGAGCAGGCGCACCGCTGTACCCCGTTGTGACAGTGGAGCAGTGGTCGCTGTGGAAGGGGTTAAATAGTAAGCTTCAGGCTAAGGGAGCTTGCGGTCCGTGAAGTGGTCGGTGTGGCTACGCGTTTCGAGGCTCTGTACCTCTTTGTCAAGCCAGAAGTAGTTCTGAGATAGTTCACTATCTCTTGGTCCTTTTCAACTGTACCAGCTGGTGGCTTTCCAGTGTAAACTTGTATTTCCCAAGCAATACTAGATTTAGTATTGCAAGCTGTCTACATTTTTGTCCCACGTTTATCAGGCATGTACTGCTTGAACGGACAGTGTCCTCTAAAATGCTTAAATTGTTTATCCACTGTTATGTGAGGTCCAGAACTGTATATTAGCATATCTACCAATTTACCCCCCCTCATATCCTTGAGTTCTACCATCTTGTCTTTCTCTTTTCAGACATGTCTGGTATTCATTTGTTGCTAGGACACCAGGCCACCATCGTCCTTGCAACCGAATAAGCATACACGCCCCATTCAGCTGCCAGCTGGGAGATTCCACAAACAGTAGCTGAATGTAGACAAAGGGGTAGGTGATGCTGGTTAACATCATAATGTCAGCCAGCATTCACTGCTTTTTAATTTTACATTCAGCTTTTGGACGGGAATCTCACAATCGGCATGAATGGGGCCAGGGCTGAGTCACTGGTTGCTAAGACGCCTTCTGCCACATAGCTGTCAGCCTCTTAGCAACCAATGACATGGCTAAGTGGGAGGAGCCTGTCAGGCTAGTTCCCCATCAGCTCCACTCAGCTGCTGATTAACAGCAGGCAGTGCAGGTTCCATAGCCAATAGCACACTGGCTATTGTTTATAGAATCCACTAATTGCCTACTATCAATGGGAAAATAGTCCCTTGGTATCCCCATCAGGAACCCCCTCCCCCAACAGCGTCCTTGACAACCAGTGTTGCTTCAAGTGGGTGGAGCCCGATAATAATGCCCAGCATCTCCAGCAGTCTCTATGCCCATTGTCAATGTCAGTGGTTACCCCCGATTTGCAAGGGTTAACTGCTCATTTTTGCCTTGGGTAAAAAAAAAAATGACCCAATCCTCCAAGCCGACCGGTTCCTAAAGTGTCTCTTTTCTTCCTCTGCAGGGGTCTAGGAATCCTCGAGTCATCACATCTAATACAGTGAATAAGACCTGAGGATGCCGAGGGATATACCATCACTGCAGTGGAGGAGTAAAGAGGCTAGAGGGAGTGCTGCCAGGATTGGGTGAGTATGTTGGGGTTTATTTTTACCCTAGGCAAAAATGAGCAGTTAATCCTTGCAGTGCAGGGGTAGTAGAATTTCTGCCCAGAGTTCTTCTTTAACATCCAGTGATCTTACAAGAGGGCAGAGTCTGATGGGGATGTCCAGCATTCCATTCAGCATTCTGAATTAGTCCACCACTCCCTTCTGTCAAATAAGTAGCCAGAGTAGACCTGATGGGGAAATAGTCCCTCGGTATCCCCCATCAGGCTTTGCCCCCACTGTCAGTGTGTGTTAAAGAAGATGTTCTTAACAGCCCATGATGGTTCAAGTGAATGGAACTTGATGGGGATGTCTAGCATCCCCATCAGGCTCCATCCCTAATGTCAATGTCAGTGATTGTTACAGAAGCCATCATGTACCTGATTCCAACTGGTGCATAAATCTGCATCAACATTTGAGTGTGCATGCACAACAGAATTCTGAAGAGTGTCATAGAGACTCTCTATGAATGCCCCCTATTGTTCTCTCTTGTTTGAAACACTTCATGCTTATTGCATATCTCTGTACTAACACTAATGCAGTATGTTGAATTATGTAGAGAAACATGTGATACTGTTACTGTACTTTTTTTTTTAATACATATTCATTGTTCTATAAAAAAGTCCATAAAGTTGATATTAAAAAGAGGTTGCATACTTTCTTAAACATGCCAAAATTTAAAGGGTTACCTACATTCTAAAAATACATAGTAAAATGTTGCGATCATGGATTTATTCAACTGCTAACAGGGTTCAGTAAGAATTGTTAACCTTATTCAACCAAACTGCCCCAACCATAATAATATTTTTTCATTCTTCTGGATCACATCGGGTTTCTGATAAAACAATGTATCTTTTTCTATTGAGGTGTAGCTTGCAGGACATATGTCTTTTTTAGCCTAACAATGTAAACTATGTACAGTAAATTATGCAAACTATGTATGCAACACACACACACAGAAATTGTGTCCTTGGAATCACACAGTACTCCAAACAGGAAGGAAGATAACTATAGCAACAAGTACATCTAGTATCACAACAGCAAATTTAAGAGGAACTCTGGAACACAATTATAAAGTTAGGTTGAAAAAAACTAGGTTAGGTTTGGTGCAAAAGAAAGCAAAGCATGCAATGAGCAACTGTGGATGTTTTCACCACATAAATATAATTATTGACCCCACCAGGGCAGTTGGCTTGATTTTCTTGATAAAACTATTCCTATAATATCCTTTTAGTATTTATATCTGTGGCTGTAAGAAAACTGATACTTTTCAAAATTCTAGTCTTGATTTTAATTACTATCTCATGCAATAAGGTTTACTACAGATTAAACTTAAAATCAGAATGTAATATTTTGCAGCTGACTAGTCCTTAGATGTGGCAGCTGCATTCATTTAAATTTTTCAGGCTAAGAACGGTGTCAGCAAGTACAGAAAATTCCTGTTTATCTTGCCAGAAATGCACTGTCTTTGTCATTTACTGTGAGCTGACCTGGAAGGATAAAACAATGTTATCTTATTTGTGTAAACTATTAATCACTCCCAATGTAATGAAGGTGAAAAAAGGCAGACATGTTTGAAGTCCTGCCTGTTTGGTAGCCTTCATACCTACCTGTATGCCAGCAGCCCTGGCTTTCTGCTTCCAGTTCTCCCTCCTGCCAGGGGTGGCTAGCGTCCCATTAGCTAGGCAATGGGATGCGGCATCTCTCTTAGCAGTGGAGGCCTGTGTTCTGGTTGCCAGGCAACAGGACATGGTCCTGCTCTTCCTCTTCCTGGCTAGTGTCCCAGTTGTTGGGCAAAGGGATGACACACCCAGCTCCTCCCAGATTTTGCATTCTGACATTGTATACCTTCCTCAGTTCCATTGCCCATTGCCAGACTTGGCACATGTCCCCTGGCCCTGGGATTGGGTTCTTGTTGCAGGAGGTGTCTTATTTAATGTTCATCATCCTGTACTTGTGATTGCATTTCCTGCTGGTCAAGTGAGCCTGATTAGTGTGTTTACTCCTGTTGATGACCTCTGCTATGTTCACGGATAATTCTACTTTCTGTTGCCTACCATGACTTCTGCTATATTCATGGATACCTCTCTACTGTCTTCTGTCTGCCCTGACCTCTGCTGCTTTCACAGGGCAGACAGAAGACAGTAGAGAGGTATCTATGAATATAGCAGAAGTCAGGGCAGGCAACAGAAAGTAGAATTAGGTGTAGAATTATATAGTATGTGGATGTGGCAGAGGGCAGACCTTTCCTACATCCACATACTACATCTGCTGTCTGCCACTTGTCCATGATCCAATAGAGTGCCTTTGGTCTTGTTACCTCCAGCACTGTATATCTTCCCTTTTCTACCTTAGGTCTGCTTGTAAAATTCTACAGCCAAAGTATGTAGTTTTGTCTGTTAAAGTCTTGGGGAAAACCTATTACCAGTAGGCCTGCTTATCCTAAAGGAATGGAGGCTGCTAAAAGTGAAGTTACTATTTACTCTGACTAGATTGCCTGCGCTCAGACCTTACATAGCCTAGTGAATAACTAGATAAAGTGGAGTGAGAGTAGCCACCAAGGGATAGGAATTGTGTTATACAGAAGATTACCAACTATTCTAGTTTCTTTCCTATCACCATGTTGCTTGTCTGCATATTTGCATACATTTGAAGTGAAGGACTCCCAATCTGCGTGCTGCTATATAAGGGATTGTAAAAGGCTAATAATTCAAATTTGTATACTTACACCAATTTCCTTACAAAACAAATGTAATGAATTATGAAGGAATACACAGCAACATAAATTTGTATCTGTTGTTATGTCTGCCCGCAATTTGGTTGTAAAATATTTCTTAGAGCTCAAATATTTGAGACATTTTAGAAAATTCACTAACTGCCTTCTTAACTAAATCTTGACAGCTCTCTACCTGAAATTAAACTTTTTCCTGTAACTGTCAGTAGTTTGATAGGCTGACCCTCTGCCTCTCTGTTCTTTTCTCTCAACAAGATGACAACCACAGTGCAGTGTTCTTGTATGGGATTATTTTGCAAAATTTTAGTTATCTAAGTGCTTATAAATGGCTCTAATATGGCAAAGGACCCATGTGCACAGGCTTTATCTACATCAGAACTGTTTCTCTTCCCATGCAAATTAATGGGAAAGCAATATTGAAGCCAGAGAACTTGTACGCAAAGGATAAAATATAAACTGCTCAAAAAAATTAAAGGAACACTTTGAAAACAGGGGGGAAAATATCATGCTGGATATCTACTGTATACTGGACTGGGTAATGTGTTAGGAATGAAAGGATGCCACATCGTTTAATGGAAATGAAAAATTATCAACCTACAGAGGGCTGAATTCAAAGACACCCCAAAAATCAAAGTGAACAAATGATGCAGAAGGCTAGTCCATTGTGCTGAAATTTCATTGCAGCAACTCAAAATGGTACTCATTAGTTTGTATGGCCCCCACGTGCTTGTATGGATGCCTGACAACATTGGGGGACAATGCTCCTAATGAGACGACGGATGGTGTCTTGGGGTATCTCCTCCCAGATCTGGACCAGGGCATTGCTGAGCTCCTGAACAGACTGAGGTGCAATCTGGCGGCGTCGGATGGACCAAGACATAATGTCTTAGAGGTGTTCTATTGGATTCAGGTCAGGCGAGCGTGGGGGCCATTCAGTGGTATCAATTCCTTCATCCTCAAGGAACCTGCTGTATACTCTCACCACCAGTGGCGGAACTACCAGGGTCGCAGAGGTCGCGGCCGCGCCCGGGCCCTGGAGTTCGGCCACTTGGAGGGGGCCCAGGACAGGAGGAAGGGGCCACTGGTGACCGCTGATTACCAGTCCCGGGACCTCTTCCTCCCGTCCTGGGCCCTACATGCTTCACGCTGCTCCCCTCATCTTGTTCCGGGCGCAGCGTGAAGCATCATCCAGCCGGGCAGCAGCCAATGAGAGGGAGCGGTGTAATCCCCGCCCCCTCATCACACAGAACTGCCGCCGAGTGCCGAGTGCTGCGTACACGAAGGGGGAGACCGAGACAGGGAGCTGGAAGTATCAACGAAGGTGACATGGGGTCGCTGGGGACATGAAGGGGGAGATGAAAGAGGACAGTGGGTTTTTTTTTCTTTCCTTGTCTAATTTTGTTTAAAAAAAAATAATCTAATTTGTATCTCCTTGGGGGGGGCCTTCATGGGATTCTTGCATGGGGCCCTGAGGTCACTAGTTACGCCACTGCTCACCACATGAGGCCGGGCATTGTCGTGCACCAGGAGGAACCAAGGACCCACTGCACCAGCATAGGGTCTGACAAAGGGTCCAAGGATTTCATCCCAATACCTAATGGCAGTCAGGGTGCCATTGTCTAGCCTGTAGAGGTCTGTGCGTCCCTCCATGGATATGCCTCCCATGCAGGGCTCTGGCATCACTGACCCACCACCAAACCGGTCATGCTGAACGATGTTACAGGCAACATAACGTTCTCCACGGTTACCCCAGACCCTTTCACATCTGTCACATGTGCTCAGGGTGAACCTGCTCTCATCTGTGAAAAGCACAGGGTGCCAGTGGCGGACCTGCCAATTCTGGTGTTTAATGGCAAATGCCAATCGCCCTCCACGGTGCCGGGCAGTGAGCACAGGGCCCACTAGAGGACGTGGGGCTCTCAGGCCACCCTCCTGAAGTCTGTTTGTGATTGTTTGGTCAGAGACATTCACACCAGAGGTCATTTTGCAGGGCTCTGGCAGTGCACATCCTGTTCCTCCCTGCACAAAGGAGCAGATACTGGTCCTGCTGATGGGTTCTACGGCCCTGTCCAGCTCTCCTAGAGTAACTGCCTGTGTCCTGGAATCTACTGGCTATCGTTATAGAATCCACTAACTGCCTGCTATCAATGGGAAAATAGTCCCTTGCAGGGGCGGACTGACCATTCGAGCAGTCGGGCTCTGCCCGAGGGCCCGTGGCCAGTAGGGGGCCAGTAGGGGGCCCGTGGCCCCTGCTCCCCCATTACAGTTGACCTTCACCATCACCCTGCGCACGGTCTGCTGGGATCGGTAGTCTTCCCACCATTCCGGGCCGGGGTGAAGGTAATGAGATGGGCAGAGTGATGGCAGGACGGTGACACAGATCCGGGCCGTGGAGAGGAAGTTGCAGAGTGGTGGTGGGGGAGGCCCAGTATCCCACGCACACAAACCGCTACTGCCAGCACAGAGATGGGGGGGCCTGCCGGATACTGAGGAGGGAGCCGGAGGAGCTGCAGGCAACCAGATAAGTGATGCGGCAGCCTGGGGCCTCTGTATAAAGTACTGCTGGTGGTTGTAGTCCTCTATGGCAGATGCCATTCTGCATTGCTTTGACCTGCAGTGCATTGGTTGTGGTCTAAGGTCTGGATTATTCAGTTCCCCTGTCAATTCTCCTCCTGCTAGTTCTCTGGAAATGTACCCAGGTTAATTGGCAGAACTGAAGAATCTAGGTCAAAATAGCTCACTTTCCAAATCCTAGATTTTAAAATTCTCCTACCAATCCCCCTGCAATTAAGTTCAACTTTTAGTGAATAGACCTGCTATTTTGAAAATATTGCAGAGAACTAATTCTGTAATACAACAATGTATATGTGGGTGGAGCTTGTGGGTGGGTGGGGCTTGTATATGGGCGGAGCACAAGGGGGCCCCATAATCTTGTATTACCCGGGGGCCCCATGTGTTGTCAGTCTGCCCCTGGTCCCTTGGTATCTTCATCAGGCTCCTACACATCCCCCCCTGTCAGTGTTTTGTTAAGGAAGCTGTCAGCTGGAGTCAACCTCTATAGGGTCCAGGTATCGCCTCATGCTAACAGTAGTGACACTGACTCTAGCCAAATGCAAAACTAGTGAAAAACTGTCAGAAAAGATCAGTAGGGAAACAAATTTCAGTGGCCTCCACCTGTAAAACCATTCATGTTTTGGAGGTTGTCTCATTGTTGCCCATCTAGTGCACCTGTTGTTAATTTCGTTAACACCAAAGCAGCTGAAACTGATTAACAACCCCTTCTGCTACTTACCTGACCTGATTAATATCCCAGGAGTTTCATTGACTTGATGCTATACTCTGATTAAAAAGTGTTCCTTTAATTTTTTTGAGCAGTGTACTTATGAGCAACAGGTTGTTGAGAAGACCATGTGGCGTGCTTTGCACAATAGCATACTAGTATGATTACAAATGTATGGACGTCAGCAGCATGAAAGGTGAAGTAAAGGTGCCCATACACCTTACGACCATCGCAAGACTTTTGTCTTGCGATGGTCGTATGCTTCTTGAAAGCCCGTACGATCTGCCCACCTTGGACGGGCAGATCGTACTTGCGATCATCGAAAGCCCGCCCCGCTGAGGGGCGGGCTTCCGATGACGGCAATGCAGAACGGGCAGTGTGCGCGTGCGCACACCGGCCCGTTCCGCAGCTATCGGGCGAGCAGGCTAGAAACCCGCCGAGAATCGTACGGTTATTTTGTAAACTGAGCCAATATAAGGGAGGTGTGTTGGCCATTTTGTAGGCAGTGTGTGTGGCATATAATTTAATGAGGAGAGGCTCTTGCAATGCACATATTTTTTATATAACTGTGGATGTAAGAAAACTGATACTTTTCAAAATCCTGTTCTTGATTTTAAATACTATCTCATGCAATAAGGCTTACCACAGATTAAAGCATAACCAAACCTAAAATCAAAATGTAATGTATTGCAGCTGACCAGTCCTTAGATGTGGTGGTCCGAGCGCAGGCAATCTAGTCAGAGTAAATAGTAACTTCACCTTTAGCAGCCTTCCTTCCTTTTAAGATAAGCAGCCCTACCGGTAATAAGTTTCCCACAGGACCTATTAGAAAAAACTAGTTCCCCAGGACTTATTAGAATTTAGCTGTAGAATTTTAAGGTGGCCATACACTTTACAACCATTGCAAGACCTTAGTCTTGCGATGGTTGTAAAGTAATTAACAAAGCGTACGATCTCCCCATCTTGGACAGGCAGATCGTACTTGCGATCATCGCAAGCCCGCCCCCCTGAGGCTGGTTTTCGAACATGCTCCTTAGACAAAAGACGTGCGACCATACAGTAAAAACGGTTGCACGCCTGCCATACACTTTGCAATTATCGTGCGATCGCGGGATTTCCCGCGATTATCGTGCGATAATCGCACATTGTATGGGCACCTTTACACAGATGCTTGTGGCATCTGTGGCCTAATTAACAATGAGTGAAGCTGGCCATACATCTAAGGTTTTCTACAGGCTTAACAGAAAAAAAACACCTGATTCCCTCTTCGGGCTTCCGATGACGGCAATGCAGAACGGGCAGTGTGCGCGTGCGCACACCGGCCCGTTCCGCAGCTATCGGGCGAGCAGGCTAGAAACCCGCCGAGAATCGTACGGTTATTTTGTAAACTGAGCCAATATAAGGGAGGTGTGTTGGCCATTTTGTAGGCAGTGTGTGTGGCATATAATTTAATGAGGAGAGGCTCTTGCAATGCACATATTTTTTATATAACTGTGGATGTAAGAAAACTGATACTTTTCAAAATCCTGTTCTTGATTTTAAATACTATCTCATGCAATAAGGCTTACCACAGATTAAAGCATAACCAAACCTAAAATCAAAATGTAATGTATTGCAGCTGACCAGTCCTTAGATGTGGTGGTCCGAGCGCAGGCAATCTAGTCAGAGTAAATAGTAACTTCACCTTTAGCAGCCTTCCTTCCTTTTAAGATAAGCAGCCCTACCGGTAATAAGTTTCCCACAGGACCTATTAGAAAAAACTAGTTCCCCAGGACTTATTAGAATTTAGCTGTAGAATTTTAAGGTGGCCATACACTTTACAACCATTGCAAGACCTTAGTCTTGCGATGGTTGTAAAGTAATTAACAAAGCGTACGATCTCCCCATCTTGGACAGGCAGATCGTACTTGCGATCATCGCAAGCCCGCCCCCCTGAGGCTGGTTTTCGAACATGCTCCTTAGACAAAAGACGTGCGACCATACAGTAAAAACGGTTGCACGCCTGCCATACACTTTGCAATTATCGTGCGATCGCGGGATTTCCCGCGATTATCGTGCGATAATCGCACATTGTATGGGCACCTTTACACAGATGCTTGTGGCATCTGTGGCCTAATTAACAATGAGTGAAGCTGGCCATACATCTAAGGTTTTCTACAGGCTTAACAGAAAAAAAACACCTGATTCCCTCTATCAACAACTAAACATAGATGAGGGAAATTCCCCAGCCGGGCTATTATATTCTGACAGAGTCAGGTGTGCTATTGTCAGAATACCCGAACAGTGACTGCAGTTGGTTGATGGTGAGTGAAGTTTTTGGTGCAGTAAAACCAGCATCTCTGAGCAGCAGTAACCCGGGGCATGGCCTTTAATAAGTGCTCCATATAAGTCACAGTTAGTTGCTCCATATAAGTCACAGGGAAGTTACTCTGACTGAAACTGTTTCATACTGAAGTATTTTACCCCAAAGTTGATAGGTGTGCTAAGATAACCTGATTTTTTTTTCCTTTTTGGTTTTACATTGATTTTACATTGATTCATGTGAGAAAGTGACTGTCACTAGTATTAGTTGCTGCTGACTGAAAGCATTAACACAATTATGCCCGTCTTAAAATGGGCAGGATTGGGGATAGTATAAACACTCTAAAATAAAAGCTAGCTAGAACTATGCATATTTAGGGAGAGACTTTGCAGCAGTAATATGTGTGTGGGGCAAATTTGGTGCAGTGATGGGATGAGGGACTACACACTGTACACACTCCCTCCCCAAAACACACTTCAGTGTGTCTGGCACTCACCCACATGAGACTATGAGGGGAATTTATCAAAACTGGAGCAGACAAAATCTATAGCAGCTGTGCATGGCAACCAATCAGCTTCTCTCTTTCATTTTCAAATCTTAACTCAACAAACGGAAGAGAGAAGTTGATTGGTTGCCATGAACAGCTGCTCCATATTTTATCTGCTCCAGTTATAATACATTTCCCTCAATGATTTTTCCTGACACGTCTGCGTCCCCTACACACTTGTGTGCACAATTAATGTGCTGCAGCGGAGAGGTGGCCTTGTCCTTCTTTCCCAGGGGAATTACTGATAGACACATGGTATTGGGAGAGGGCGGGGCGGCTTGAGGGGGTAGAAAGGTTGTGGAAAAAAGGTAGTAAGGTAGTTGTACGGCACAGTGGTGAGAGGGGGGGCATAAGGCAAGCTCGGTGGTTAAAGGGTCTATGGAAACTCAGACAGGGGAAGTAGTGGTTTGATGGACGGCACTGTCATGAGGATATCTGGCACGAGAGGAAGAGTGGGTTGGGATCTTGTAGTGGGGGTAGAGTGGTTAGAGGGGGTGTTAGTGTGACAGGTATTGTGGTGAGATAGGGGTCGTGAAAGGTGCTGTTGTGTTGGGGGAGGATGTTGGGTGTTGCAGGTGTAAGGTGTCAGTTATGATAGTTGCAGTAGTATAAGTGGGGGCAGGGGTTTGTAATAGGTGCTGTGATGAGATGGCGGTTGTGAATGGTGCGGGCAAGTAGTGTGAGGGGGGGGGATAGTGCAGTGCTAGTGCCATGCTGGGTGGGAGGTGAGAGGTATTGTGTCAGCAGCAATAGTAAGATGGTAAGCAATAGTAAGAAGGTTGTAAGGCATGTGCCATACAACCCCCTCTTTTCTCTTACCTCTGCTGCTGCCACAACAACCCACCAAATACAGCACAACAACCCACCAAATACAGCACTCCCACCACCACCTTCCAGCACCTGATTGTGAGTGATTTTCTGCACATATGCACTTCCGCAAGGCTGACATTATTTCAGAGATGAAATCCCCTGTAGTGGCCAGTCTCTTATGCTACTACTGCACATGCAAGGGATCTTGCCACCATATTGTGATGTCATTAATATGGCAGTGAAATCCCACGCATGCACGGTAGTGACTGGTCTGTTCTGCCACTACTGTGCATGTGCAGAATCTCACCGCCATATTGATGGCATCACAATATAGTAGTGAGATACCTTCCATGTACAGTAATGGCATTACAGACCGCCCTCTACCACTCATGCACAGGATCTCTCCCCCATATTTTGATGTTGTCAATATGGTGGTGAAATCCAACACATGCATGGTAGTGACTGGTCTGTTCTGCCACTACTGTGCATGTGCAGAATCTCACCGCCATATTGATGGCATCACAATATAGTGGTGAGATACCTTCCATGTACAGTAATGGCATTACAGACCGCCCTCTACCACTCATGCACAGGATCTCTCCGCCATATTTTGATGTTGTCAATATGGTGGTGAAATCCCACACATGCACGGTAATGGCAGTACAGACCAGTGACTACCTCACATACATGGCATTTCACCACCATATTAAAAGCAGCCTTCCCGGGAGAGTGGGAGTGACTGGTTATTCTGTGCATCCAATCAATACTGCACATGTGGGGATATTGCATACAAAAATACAAACTAAAACAAATATGATTATCTTTGTAAAAAGTAAAAGTAGAAAAGAAAGAAGCATCTATTTGTTTGATGTAGTGAATGTGAAACTGAGGGGGAGCACAGTTTGGTGATACTACATGTTTGTATATTACTGACCACCATCTTGCCCTGATTAGTCACTGTTGGGACTGGCAGTATAAAGAACACTTTATTCTGAATACAGGATTTGTATACTTTGTTTGCACTTTAACTTGTATATTGTTTGCACGTTATTTGTTGCACTTTTATTTAGCACCTTACAATTTTTAATGTAGCGCCCTAGTGGAAAGGGTGCTTTTAAATTTAGTGCTTTTACATTTTAGTGCTTTTAAATTTTGTAACTTGTATATTGTTTGCACGTTATTTGTTGCACTTTTATTTAGCACCTTACAATTTTTAATGTAGCGCCCTAGTGGAAAGGGTGCTTTTAAATTTAGTGCTTGTCAGATTGTATGTGGTCTGATACTAATTTGTAGTTTTGGTTTATGTGGTTTTCCCCCTAAACAATCTATCATTGCTTGCCATCTGTCTGCTGCCAGGGGTACTGCAGGGTGTGCCCTGGTGATAGAACAGTGCAACCAATGGGATTGCTGTGAGTGGATATCCCTCTCCAGCCAATCAATGTTGAATGAAAACCAGTGGTGCAAGCTGATAGAGGAGATAAATACTCGGGGTGGGCCCTGACTGCGGGGAGGCTGCACTGGACTGCCTGAGCTGGCTAGGCCTAACAGCCTGGGGACTAGCCATGGAATCCCCCTGGAGCCTGGTGGCAGCAGGATCAGTAACTATTACCTCAAGTATTGCTGTGTCAGGTGTTCAACCTGTTGTGCATGGAAGCTGTAACCACTCTCTCTGAAAAGTAATAGAGTCTACATCTACCTAGATGATCCTAACTTTCCTCTACCTCTCTCCCTGAAGTTCTGCAAATAAAAGTTTCAAGCATCGCAACTACAGTCTGGACCTCACTTCCATTGATCACCAGAAGGGTGGTAAGTGCTGATGGGCAGAAGCGAGAAAATGTATCCCTAGACAAGAAGAATCAGAGCTGGCGTAACTCATAGCAACCGACCCTAGTAACTCAAGGTGTGCTGTGGATCCGTAATAGAGGTTTCTTATAGAGGAAAGACAGGGAGCCCCGCTAGTTCAGTTTACTGTAGATCACCCCTTCAGAGCCACCGGTAGTGTTATCCTGGGATAACGCTGACCGGAAAGAGGGAGTTCTAAATAATGTAGAATTTTATTTAGAGATTAATTTATAAATATACATTTTATATTTAATGCTGACGTTTGCCAGCATTTCTCATCTTCTGGTATGAGGCAGTTACCTGCAGGAAATGAGAGTGTATCTGTGTGGACAATGTAATGTAAAGCATCATGTAGCATTTGGATAGTGTAGTGGCTGACATCCAGCAACAAATAAGTAATTAACAATAGCAGGGACATTCAAGGGAAAAGAGCAAGGGAAATGCGTATAAAGGAAATTACTAGGATTTTCTCTGTTTACCTTGCTATGTCGTGGTTAGGACTTGGATTGTGGGTTGTGAAGTAGGAACGTGCTCAAAACTGACTTTTGTTGCTTGAGTAGAGTAGTCCAAAAAGTAAACTTGTGGGCTCTCCTTACCTTGTAAAGTGGCCCCAGGTGCATAGAGCAGAGTCCTCCAGGTGCCTGCTCCCATCTTCAGATCAGCAGCTCCACAACAGCCCCAAAACCTTGGATGCTTTATTACGTAAATGATTACTGTAGGTTGTAAGAGCAATCAACCCCATCATTTCTTACTAGTCAATAAATGCCATAGGCTGTTCCCAGGCAAACAAAAAAACATGAAATAATGAATGTGCAGCGCTGAAGGTGCTTCATGTGCAACACATACAGGTGAAACTCGAATAATTAGAATATTGTGCAAAAGTAATGGCAGTAATTGCTGCAAAAGGGGCCCAAACCAAGTACTGGGTACATATGCAAGGTTGTACTTTTCAGAGGTCCGATATTGTTCTATGTACAATCCTTGTTTTATTGATTGCATGTAATAATCTACTTTTTTGAGGTTGTGGATTTGGGGTTCTTGGGGTTTTCATGAGCTGTAAGCCATAATCATCACAATAATGACAAATCACGGCTTGAATTATCTTGCTTTGCATGTAATGAGTCTATCTCATATATTAGTTTCACCTTTTAAGTTGCATTAGTGAAATAAATGAACTTTGCACGATATTCTAATTATTCGAGTTTCACCTGTATATTAATTGTGCTCAATCTCTCCAGTATAATGGGTGTGATCCCTTTTTCAGGAATATTAAAAATGTGTAAAAAAAACTTAAAACAAATAAACAGAAAATGTGTGGGCAAACAGCAATCAATGCTAAGTGATCTCAATGTCACCGCGTAACAATACCCTTAACTACTAAAGTGAAACAAATAGGTGCATCATAAATGAAAAATCATTGTGTAGCTGTGTGTCAGCTATAATAAAAACATAATTAGATCATGATCAATAATCAGTAATAATCCATCAAACGAAAATTCAAATGTGATAATAGTGCATAAAGTCCAAAGTAGAATAATTAAATCGAAGACCAAACAGAAGCATTCCAACACCGCTGTGCAAGTGTCCACGAATCCCCCTCTGGGGTGCGCACTCACCCCACTGTTGTGGAAATTAGGCAGTGTAGATGGATCTATACGTCCACATTCAAGATATTCTATCCGGCAGTATCCCGTCACTCGAGCATTTGTAGGACCATAAAAGAAAACTCCTCATGGTGTGGCAAGTATACACATTTATTTTAAAAAACATAGAAAACTTACAGTTAAAACAGCAAGACCGGCCGGTCAAACACAGCGCCAAAAAAACGTGTCCGCAAGGCATGTACTTCCTGATAGAGCGTGGTATCACATGGAGTAGGCCCGCCCTACTCCAAAAAAAGCCTGACCATAAAAGCTGTAGTCAGTATTTGTATAATGGGTCATCCCAGGTTTTATAGATCCTGGGATGGTCTGAAGATATGAGATAATAATACCTGAAAGTACATGCTCCAAAGGAGGCAGGGCCACTCTATGGGGTAAAATTAGCCAATGGGGGTGATTTACTAACCTAAACACACGCACGCACCAGGTGATTTTCACACAGCAAAACGTATTTATCAACCAAAAAGTCTCTAAAAGCATATTTCCACTAATGCCATATATGGAAAAATCATGCACATGATGCATATATAATGCTGCTTCACAGTTTAGACAAAAATGGTTAGCTCATGCATTTACATTTCTGCATTCATCAACGCAAGCAACACAACATAGAGCTAATTTACACAACATCACCTTGCAATTCATGCAAGGCTTTGCACAACACACCTGTTGGGTGTGTACACACTACAAAGGTGTTTAGATTCCACCCATAGATCATGCTGGGAGGGAACACACTACAGAGGTGTATACATGTTCGTGGTGTGTTTTATAAGGTTAGTAAATTAACCCCCATGTGTTTATTTGAGGGTATTTCATGACTTATGTTTTCTTCAACTGAATATTTTGTGTTAATTGCCTTTCAAATAAAAATTAGATATTAGTCATCATTATATATAATCAAAATATAAACAAATATTTGATAGAGGCTTTGGGTCAAGTGTCAGCAGATGCAGTCATAACAGAATGTATAATCCTTTTCACATGCTCTGTGGAGTACATGTAGTGGATGGATTCATGAATAAAAAATAATTACCAGGCTCTGTGAGTTGTTGGTTCTATCTGTTGGGGGCAAAAGTCCAGAATTCAAATTGATTAAACTTTTTGACATTCAACTGAACAACTTGCCCATATCAGTCACTCATGGCTAGTAAGGCTTATAAGGGCACCTTGACTGAAGATACATTTTAATTTAGACAAATTCTTTTTTTTTTTTTTTTTAATATTTTATTAAAGTTTCAGCAATGTTTACAGTAGTAAAACATTTGTCATCACTTCAGAGTAATAAGTGTACAATGCAGTGGTTAAACGCATCTTCAACATCCCATCACAATTGCCATGATCGGGGGCTGTACGGGCTATTGTGAATAGCCCGTACAGCACCCCTTCGGTTCTACTGAACTGAAGGGGTCCTGGGGCCGAAGCTAGCCGAAGGATCGGCCGAAGCTACGGCCAGATCCTTCGGCTAGCTTCGTGAATAGACCCCATAGTGTTTTTATCACAGTGAACATTATTTCCTCTATCAACAGGCCTCTGGGCAGTGTCTACAAACAGTACCCACGTGCCTCTAAGGCAGTCCTCCAATGGAGGTTGTCATTCTTGACCTATCTGCAGGACTCCCAAGGCATTCGACACGGCTTTAGTCATGTACCACTTGGTATAGCAGAAGGGCTTGATAATTGTATGGATTTCCTCCATTGAGTAGGATCTACTAATAAAATATTTCCATCTCAATAGAAAAGGCGTGGAACGAGCATCTTTATGCATCTCTGCATCCAGTTTGTCTTTACACAACGGCAGTTTAAGGTCCCTAGTAAGCTCCGTAATGCTTGGGGCCACTGGGGAGTTCCAGTGCAAATATTCTTTTTATTCATGAACAGTTGCAGGAAACATTTGATTGGTAGTGTTTCAGTTCTGCTTTACCTGGACTTGAAATCTAATCATTTACATCTCTTGCATAAGGTGCATGGTTTGTTCAACTATGAAAGAAAAGAGTTTTTGACAAAATTTTAGATTGAATAACTTGTTCCTTATAAGAAAGGAAAAAGGATAAAATATTTTGATAAATGTCTTCTTTAGGTTTGTGTACTTGCTTATCTTAGTCAGCTTAGCCTAATAATGTTCTTTTTACTAGGAAACACGCACTTCAAACGTTAAACAGGTCAAATAGTTTCCTTTCCTTTAAACACTGGAAGCAATGGAATATGAGTCATTTTTTCTGGAAAGTTTGACAAGTTATACAACCTTTGCAGAGCAGGTCAAATTTCTTCCAAGGTGGATCATTTCACGCAGCAGTGTTTATAATAGTGAGAGCACAACTATCAGAACTAACAGAAAGCAAAGAGAGTACATTTTAAAATCCATCAATGCATTTACTGTAGTAATTTCAATGCACTGAACTATAATGTTAGGTGATTCCATCGTATTCTATTATTGACCTAGAGCAGGGGTCAGCAACCCGCGGCTCCGGAGCCGCATGTGGCTCTTTCATCCCTCTGCTGCGGCTCCCTGTCCAGGGGCGGAACTACTGCCGGGGCCTGAGGCTGTGGGAGGGCCCAGTGAGGTCCAGTCCTGGGCACCCCCCCTGGTGGATTATGCGGGAGTGCAGAAATGATCTGTCCTGGAACACTTGTTCGGTCCTGAAATGTAACTTCTATCTGACTTTGTGAGTGGGGTAGAATGTGAGATCGCGCTCACAGAGTCAGATAGAAGTGACATTTCAGAACCGAACAGCTGTTCTAGGGCAGATCAGTTCTGCTGCGCATACGATTTGTGATACCGATCTGCCCTGGAACAGCTGAGAAAGCGTTGGAATGCTTGACCTATTGGCGGTCACACATTCCACCGCCAAAAAACTGGGCGGGATTACAGTGAAATGTGTGACCACACGGTCACACTTTGTAACGTAGTCACAAACTTTGATAGAACACCGCCATCAGGGGGTTACGGCCGGTACCCATGTGAGGGGTCTGGGCAGCCTGGCGGGGCCTCTTACATGAGTATCAGCTGTACCAGGGGCGGCATGGCAAAGGTGACAGGGAAAGGGGGTGGAGGAGGCCAGGCTCCAGCAGCAGCAGGTAAGAGGAGTTGGGAGGAGGTACAGGGAAAGGGACCCCGGCGACCAGCCCACCTGAGGTGCAGAATAAGGGTCCATTTACACCAGCAGCTGCGCTAAAGCTAAAACACATGGTTTACCTATCTTTTAGAACTTTATTGATATGTTACAAGTGACATTTCATTAAGTTCTATGCGCACAGCATGTTGCAAGGCAGCTGTACTTTGTCGCATCCCACTGCGCTGAAAAAAAGTACTGCATGCAGTAGTTTTTACTTCAGAATACACCACTGGAATGCAGTGGTGTGAAACAAGCTTATTCAAAACAAGGCAAATTCCCTTGTCTTTCGTTGGGGTTGCACTGGAAAAATGTCAGGAGCATGTATGGTGATATACACAGTTTAAGTCAAAGGAAAGATGATGTTTTCTCTTAGTAATTTTCTAGTTTAGTAGTTTTCGTCTCAATTAGTCCAGGAGAACATTACCATAGATAGAAATGCAAACCAAATCTTGGATATCTAATGCAGAAAAATTGGCTTATCTGTTAAGGGGACCATGCCAAGTAATAACTGCTTCAATCACCCTGATGACAGTTCCCTATCCAAAAGAGGTGGCAACTATTAATGTCTATTGTATTATATCTATAAGTGCCAGTAACATAGCCTTTATTTTTTTCAGTCAAATTGAGGGTGAAATTGTGCTTTTTGAAGAGACAGCGTGTAATGCGCCTGGGTTCTGGGACAGGTGAATGGATCACAGCTGCGGAATAGAGGCTAAGGTTAGGTATGGCAATCAGGCTCGAACCCCAGGCGTCTCTCTCAATCTTAACGGAGAGTGAGGGGTTCTTGCATCATCTGCCACAAATGAGGAGTATAGGTATGGACCAGGTAGTGGTATCTCAGTTCATAACTCCGTGGGTCAGGATACACAAAGGTAGATACAAGGAACTAGATAACAGGTCTAATGCAGGGTAGAGCTGGGGCTCAAATGGTAACAGGAATAAATGATGAAGCCAATGTTGGAGCATCTAGCAGTGGACCCTGTGCCAGAGAGGTTAGAGTGACAAACAGTCCAGCAAGATAAGTGCCAATCCCCCTCCAGTACAATACTTGCAGTTGGCAGCAGGCAGGATTGAGGAAACAAGAGATCCAGCAGTGATAGGGGTCCTTGAGGCTCCTGGCATCTGTAGGGCATAAAGCTCAATAGTGGAACGCTTCCATAGCGTTCACAAGAGCTATTTATAATCCGCGAACGCGGAAGTGATACCGGCCGTGACGTCACTTCCGCGAACCACGGTGGAGAGCAGGGAACCTCCCCCTATATATATATATAGTACACAGAGTTTGGAAATAAAGGAGCATAGTTTAAAAAAAAAACATGAGCATCTACACACAGCACACATATGTCACAGTCATTGTATTCACCAGATATGCATAAACCACACCACACCACAATCATATGCATTTCTGCACACTGCAAATAGACAGAGAGCCAACTATTTGGGTCAGATAAACTATTGAAGGTGCATCAAAAAAAAGGAAGGATTTGAACAGTAAGATGTGACTTATGCACCAAAAGTTAAAAATACCAACTAAAAAAAAGTTGCATAATCTGCAACAAAAAGTAACTGTCACAAGACAGTCAAAATCATGGTTTTGTCACCTAATAAACTAAACGTGTTGCAACATAATAGTTTATGTGCATTGCAATGTCAGATGTACCGTGTGACAATTCCCATTCTCTACAACCACAAATCATAGTTACATTGCCCTCTCTCCCAGCTATTCCTATCTGTGAGTGAAGATTGAAGATCATGCCCCTTGTCTGAGAAGTCTGTCTGTCTACCTTAAAGAAGAGTTCAAAAGAGAGCTATGAGGTGAGTGATTTCCACTCATCCTCATAGTTAGAGCCGATGTGTGACAAAGAAGCTGTCACAGGTCGGCTCTATCGATCGGGAAGTGAGCAGAAACATGCACCGATCCGCTTATTTCCCCCGATCGTCTCCCTGCAGTGAGAGATGGCTCTCAGTCACCGCTCCCCACAGGGATTCTCCCCTCTCCGATCCTCCAGCGCTGAGTGGAGGAATGAATTGGAGAGGGGACGGGCACAGCTGGCTGTGCCTCTAGATTGGCAGAGCCAGCTGTCACTCACACAGCTGGGTGTATCTTAACAGGAAGAGGTTAGTATATGTCCTCCCGTGACCCAAAAGAGAACTATGGGGAAAAACACACCCCATAGTTCTCTTTTGGTTATAACCCCTGTCATGTTTTTTGTTTGCAATCTGTGTCCTATTGGGGATTAGCCTTCACTTCCTTTTCAATAGCCACAACAGGGAGTGAAAAGAAATCCCTGCAAAGACAGGGAGATCCCTGGTGGTCAGCAGGGTCACCATAAATAGTGCCCCCTTTGGAAAATGTCCCAACTATTCTTGTTCTGATGATAACCCAATTTGGGATTATCTTTCACTTTCAGTCACCAGGATGAATAGAGGGGGTGAATCTCCCTAACGGGGACACAAGCAGCAGCGAAAACCTGCCAAGTGTTCTAATCCCTCTCCACTTCATTTAAAACTAAAAATAATAGTTTTGGTTTCAGTTGCATTTTAAAATATAATAGGGTCTGGTTGGTAGACATGTGCGGTTCATTTAGGAAAGATTCGTTATTCGGACAAACTTTCGGAATTTCGTACATTTGGATGCATACGAATTTCCGAATGACAGAAATAACGAATGCGAACGAATACAAATTTCTGATGAGGAAAATTTTGGATGCATCCAAATTTCTTTCCCTTTAATTGTGTTAAGCACTAACTTTAAAAAAAATCAAAATTTTTATGTATGTATGAATTTTGGTAACAAATTAATTATAGTTGCAGTAAAGTGACATTAGACAAAAGGAGAAAAAAAAATGACATTGGTTTTTTTACAGTCCGCACAAGAAAAAAGAGTGAGGGCCCCCCCCCCCCTCAATTAATACCAGACCCTTTAGGTCTGGTAGAAATGTTAGGAGGGACCCCACCCCAAGTTAAAAAAAAAAAGTGTGGGGTTCCCCCCAAAAGCAGGGCAGGAAAGGGGGGGGGGCATTTGAGCCCCCCCTCCCTGCACCATACCAGGCCACGTGCCCATGGTTTTAAGGAGGGTGGGGACAAGGGCCTCTTCCCCACAACCTTGGCACGGTGGTTGTGGGGGTCTGCGGGCAAGGGGGCTTAATTGCATTGGGGTAGCCCTATAATTAAGGGTGCCCCCACTTTTGAATGATTAAACGGTACTTGCACCCCTACTCATTCACAAAGGGTTAAAAGTAAATGTAAATAAACATACCACAGATTTTGAAAAAGTCCTTTAATTAAAAAATAAAATAAAATGGATCCATCAGTGTAATCCAGCGTCAATCACGGCTTACCCTTAGACCGGTCCTTGCAGCCGCACTCCCCCTCCGCTGCAGCGATCTAAAGATGCTCGAGTCATCACATCCAATACACTGTGTATTAGACGTGAGGACACTAAGGTATATACCCTCACTGGAGTGTAGGAGGAGAGAGGATGGAGGGAGCACTGTGACAGTCGGCTGACTCTGGGGTTTGGGTGAGTGTAACCTTTTTATTTTAGTCATCAGACACAAACGAGCAGTTAACCCTTGCAATGTGAAGGTAGCCTTACCTTGTAAAAGTAGTGGTGACATCATGATTGTGCTGGACATGCTTCTGCCTGCAGAAAACTACAGAAGGAGGGGACACATAAGACCAGTCAACTTGCGCAAGGAGAGAGGAGCAGTGATCAGTCTTAATACAGGAAGCTCCTGCACAGAGGCAAAGTTTTACACTGGATTAGATAGATAGATAGATTTATTTATTTGTCACATACATAATCGTACAAGTATGATATGCAGTGAAATGCTTACACGACTGCAAGAAGGAGAGGGAGAAGTACAAGTAGAGAGAAGAATCAATAATAATATAAAACTTTTACATCACAAAATAAAATATAAAGGTTAAAATTTAAATATTAAAAATTAAATTAGACTAAAAATGCAAATACAGTATGAAGTGTAAAGTGTGTGAGTGCTAACAGCAGCAATACGGAGTGAATGAATTAAGGTGATGGCCAGCATTGTATTGACCTTTCTTTGACCATTCTTTTAAAGTGCAGATGTGCAGTAAATGTGAGTGTAAGAACATTTACCTAATCAAGCAGTAAAATGTATTGTGCGGCGGGGATGGAGAGGCTGTCACTTGTCCAGCAGAATGTGCTGCAGGCACTGCCAGGCAGCACATTCTGCTGTGTGGGAGAGGACCCTCTCCGTTTAGTCCTGCCCCTGGCCGTCGAGACACAGAAGAAGGTCCTGCAGGACAGGTAATTATGGTGAAGGCTGAAACGGGGTGGGGGGGGCTTTGGAGAGGCATTGCTGATTTTCATTATAATTTATTGCTGGGACTTGTAGTCTTGCATAGCTGGTGGTATTCTGCATTGCTGTATAATTATTATACAGCAATGCAGAATACCACTAACTATGCAGGACTACAAGTCCCAGCAATACATTATATTAAGTAGGGATGCACCAATGCCAATATTGGGCATTTTCACGATGTACTCATACTCGTGAAAATGCCCCTATACTAAGCACAGATACCAGTGTTCTGTCGAGAACGTCAACCTAGTCGAATTTGCCGACCTCGGCATCTGCGCATGCTTACAGACCACAGACCAGTATTATCCAGGAAACCGGCATTTCTTGACAAAGTATTTTGTTTAAATCGTTAATTGTGACCGTTAATAATATTCCACCCATCATTTACTGCCATGGATGGCATATTATTAACGGTCACAATTAACAATTACACACTAATAATTTGTAAATAAATGCCGGTTTCCTTGTTAATCCCATCTTTGCGCAAGCGCAGATACTGTGTCGGCTTTCTCGACAGAACACTGGCACTAAATTTTTAAACTGAAGCAGCTGCTTGAGGTCCCGCGCTTGCTGGGGACCTTGGCAGCCTTCCTGTTAACCACACGGTGCCTGTTTATAGTGCCTTCTCAGACTAACTACAGTTAACTAACTCAATTTCACAGCACTCCTGCTTACAGAGTGCTACAGACTTGTATACACTTCTCCTGCCTTCCACATTACAGTGGTGGGTATCAAAGCCGTCATATTCCTGGTCCATGAATTGTCATGTAGGGTGCATGCCTAGCCATATATTAAAAAGCAATACCAGCTAGCAGTACTGGAGAGGTAAGACCAGACGCCCTCATGTGCCCGGTTCAAACCTCACTGTTGTCTGCATTACTTACATCTAGGTACTGTCACTTTAAAATGTATGTAAACCCTAATAATGAATTTTTCTTATTTGTTCCATTTTGGTCTGTTAAATATACCACTCAAAAGCATTTTGTTATTTATGTTAAATAAGTTCCAAAAATACCTGCCAGAAATTTGTCAGCTGATAACTTCTTATGCTCTCCACCTATACTGCAATATTATCAGATACATTGTTCCCAGCTATCTCCGAGGACTACAGAGCCCCTCACCCTATGTTATGTAGAAGATAACAGAGGAATAGTTTTTTTTTATCCAAATCTGCTAAGCAGCCTAGTTGACAACATTATTTCTCCATAGATATAGTACGGTGAGTAAGTGTTGTCACCCTAGGACAGGAAGTGTGTTACTGGCAGGATCGCCAAGTAAAAACAGAAGGAAAAGAGCATGCAAAGGAGAAAGCAACTGCAAACATCACATCAATTGACTTATAAGCTGCAAAATATGACATTTTTGTTCTTGGGGTAAGATACACTTTAAGGAAACATATCAGAAGCTTGTGCTTGAGAAAACAAACACAACAAAGAAAGGGAAACCTTAAACTGTAAAAGTACTCCCCACCAAAAGCGCTCTGGGAAAGCGAGCCTTCTAACCTGCACTTGTAGTGTGAAAAGAAATGTAGATGTGAAAACACATCATAATGAGTTATTATTCCCCTGGCAAATGCAAACAATACTTCTCTCTGAAAATAACTTCATCCAGGAAAAAAACATGCACAGTGTTCCAGTGGATCATAGCAGCCGGCCAAAACTTTTCCCCTGCAGCTATGGGAAGAGGAGCTGGCAGCCGGCCAGTGGAGGGAGTTTTCTCTGCCTGCATGAAGTCATTACTGAAATCCAACAAGTTAAAAAAAAAAAATGTAAACCCTGACTTCTAAAATATTATTCAGATGGAGGGTATGCATGTGACACACCCCTGGATCTGAAAGTTAGCCTTTTGTAGTTTGGATAATTCATCTTTCACCTCCCACTGGGTGGAGCAGAAGCTTACAAGAGAAGCTGGAATGTAGTTGTTAGGAGTGTTTTGCTGCAGTCTGGTGCATCGCCTACTCTTCTATACAAGCAAGCACTTAGCAAAGACTATCTACAACTTCTGTTATAATAAACATCATCAGAAGACACAAGTTAGACATCTGAAACAGCAGAAATCATGGAGGAGGATTCAATTCAATTAGAGCATGCCATAAGTGAAGAGAAGGCTGGTGTACATGAAAGTCAGGAGCTGGTGGTGCCCAGCCACAGCCCTGCAGAATCACCCAGCTCCAGCCCCACACCTCAACAACATGTAGTGGATTCCATCAAAGACAGCAATCAAGTCAACGCTATCACAGTCCTCACCCTGCTAGATAAACTGGTCAACATGCTGGACTCAGTACAAGAGAACCAGCACAAAATGGAAAAGAAGCAGATCGACATTGAAAACTCGGTCAAGGGGATTCAGAGTGACATCACAAAGTTATCCAAGAGCCACACTACTACCAGCAACACTGTCAGCAAACTTTTAGAAAAGTCTCGCAAAGTCAGCGCCAACATGAGAGAAGTGAAGGATCGGATGGACAAGCAGACAGCACAAGTCAAGAAACTGGAGAACAACCAGAGCCAGCTGCTGAGAAGGAACAACTTCAAAGTTCTAATCTTCCAGGTAGGTGACACATGACTGGTGATGATTAGGGAGTTTGGCGGTGTCAGACACTCTATATGTTGGCATTTATGTGTTCATTTTTCCAGTATCACCCTGGGTATGCTTTTTGCAAGCTGGTACTCTGACAAAGCCACTCCTGTTTTACTGTACTGCAGCTGGCTGATTTATATTGTATAGCAGCCTTTCTCAACCATTTCACCATAGAGGAACCTTTCTAATAGCCTTCAGTTTTCAGGGAACCCCAACACAAATATTATTTTTACACCTCATGGTACATTAGCTTGATCAGTAAGTTGTAGATCATTTTAGATAACAGAATAAAGAATGGGATGTGCTTAACATACCCGCTGTATATGACAAAATTACTTTCATCAACAATTATGAAATGAAAGCAATAATCATGACCAGAAAAGAAACAGACATTTACATTGTATCGACTCTTTACATTGGTGGTCAGTGTAGAAGTGACTCTTTATGTTGGTGGTCAGCGTAGAAGTGACTCCTTACATTGGTGGTCATTTTAGAAGTGACCTCTTACATTAGTGGTCAGTGCAGAAGTGACTCCTTACATTGGTTGTTATTATAGAAGTGACCCCTTACATTGGTGGTCAGTGTAGAAGTGACTCCTTAAATTAGTGGTCATTTTAGAAATTACCCCTTACACTGGTGGTCAGTGTAGAAGTGACCCTTTACATTGGTGGTCAGTGTAGAAGTGACCTTTTACTCTGGTGAATAGTGTAGAACTGGCTCTTTACATTGGTGGTCATTATAGAAGTCACCCCTTACATTGGCGGTCAGTGTAAAAGTGATCCTTTACATGGTGGTCAGTGTAGAAGTGACCCCTTACATTGGTGGTCATTAGAGAAGTCACCCCTTACATTGGTAGTCATTAGAGAAGTCACACCTTACATTGGTGGTCATTAGAGAAGTCACCCTTTACATTGGCGGTCACTGTAAAAGTGATCCTTTATATGGTGGTCATTATAGAAGTGACCCCTTACAGTGGCGGTCATTATAGAAGTGACCCCTTACATCGGTGGTCATTATAGAAGTGACCCCTTACAGTGGTGGTCATTATAGAAGTGACCCCTTACATTGGTAGCCAGTATAGGTAGAAGATTAGCCACAGCTTTCTCTACAAGGAACCCTTAGCAAATTCTAGCGGAATTATGGTTGAGAAAATCTGCTGTATAGTATTATCTAATTTATTCATCAGAGACCAGTTGTATCCTGCAGTAGTAGAATCTAGTTTACTGATCTGTGCAGTTAGAGTATCTTATCTTTGTAAAACCTTCTTTTGTGCCCCTTAGCTTTATTAACTCCAGCAGTGCTGAGTATCGCAACCCTAGACTGGTCTGTACATTAACAAGCTTCATGATGACAGAGTTTATGATCAGCAAGCTATGGGTAACCTCTCCTGAAATATGAGTAAGAATATAGTAATATTCACACGAGACCACTTCATGTATAGTAGAAGTTTTCCTATTGCCTTACATAGCTGATATAGGATTGCCATAGTACAACAAGGTAAGAAACACGTTTCTGTCTGGCTACATAGTTCCAAATAATCCCAAACTTTCTTATCCTTAGATAAACTGTATCATTTAGGGTGGGAAACCATACATGGCTGAAGGAGCGTGGTCTTTTGGGTGCGGTCTTGGCTGCTGGAGGAACAACCTGCAAAATATACACAAGGAAACTTGTACTACTGAGAGAGACATAGTAGCTGCCATTGCTGGCATCCTTGTAAAAAATGCTAGCTGCCTGGCTGCCAATGCCTTCAATGCTTTCTGTGTTACTGACCTGGAAAAAGCATGCAGCAAGTTATAACAGCATTGCTGATCTTATGCATGTTCCAGGTCAGAGACTCAAATATTGACATTTATTGGGTTAGAATGACAGCCAGGTAACCAGTATGTTTGGAAGAAGAATCCGCAATGCCAGCCTGCAAGTTACCTCATTTCATATAAATAGTAAAGTTGATTGTGGAGCAAATGAAAAAAATTACACTTCTGTATAATGCCTTAGACCAGCGGTAGGCAACCTCGGCACTCCAGCTGTTGTGGAACTACAAGCCCCATGAGGCATTGCAAGACTCTGATAGCCGCAGGCATTACTCCCAGAAGCATGATGGGATTTGTAATTTCAGCCCAGCTGGAGTGCCTTGAAAAGCCGTAATGGATTGGTGCTGGTTGTTTACAACAGCTTGTATTATGTATGCCTTTAGCTGCAGTATAACGTCTAATAATGAAAGGTACCTATATGCAACGTAGAAAAGTAGTTTATTAGGAACCAATCTCACTATGGAAAGGAGCTTTGTCTCTTTGGACATTTAAAGGAGAACTATGGGATGAGTAAAATCCACTCACCCTCATAATTAGAGCCGACGTGTGACACTGAAGCTGTCACCTCACACCTCAGCTCTATAGAATGAGAACTGAGCAATCACATACTGCTTTCCCCATCCCCACATTCCTCATTTTCATCCGGGGATTCCCCCCTCCCTCTCCATTCCTCCAGCACTGACTAGAAGGACAGACAGAGGGTGGGCACAGCTGGCTCTTGCTCTAGAGAGGCAGAGCCAGCTGTCAATCAGGCAACAGGGTGGATCACAAAAATGTTGTTGGGATCTTTTCTAGCCACAGCCCAGCTTTGTGCTGTCATCATATAGTAATAGCCCGCTACATGCTGAGTTTTGGGTCACAGGAGGACATAGTAAGTGTCCTCCTGTGACCCTAAAGAGTTGGGCAATAGTTCTCTTTTAATATATGTTATCTAGACATGGACTATGAACTAAACGTTTGGATTATAGGGTAAAAAAAATCCCATCCAGCTGGTTCGAGATTCTGCGGATTTGCCTATATTACCAGTTAGCATAGATAAGGAATGTGTGTGGTAATTTGGTGGCTTAGTCATAATTGTTTCCTTATTCCTAGTAACCAAAAAATAAAGCATGGATCAAAACACAACGGTGCAACCTGAAAAGGCATTTTCTAATGCTGGATCTCTTGAAGCCAGGAAATATTGGTGGTTAAAATCTGATTGAAAGCAACAAAATTGCCATGTATACAGCCAGTATTAATGTGAGCTCAAAGGAAACGTGTCACAAACCTGGGCAATTCCAGCTGATCATATGCTTACAAAATGCATGAACTGATCACCAATGAAATAGTCACCTGATTTTATATGAAAATCTAAATTATTTACATGAAGGTTAATCTTGGCCCCAGCCCTCCTGCCTCTCAAGTTTTCCTATTGGTCATTCAATATATGGTGGATATTTTTCAATAGAAAGGCTTGGGAGGAGAGAAGGGGAGTCACCCAGCTTGCTTTTTACAGGAATAGTCAAGATTTGCATGTATCTCTGAGTCTACTGAACATTTTGACACGTGGTATTCACTGCTTACACATTTGTTTTCATCATAAGTTTATATGACTCCTAGTTACATAGTCCTCCTGCACTTACATACAATGATGGAGAGAATGGCGTCATTGACTCATCCACCTTACCAACCAGTAAGTGTTTGCCGCCCCTCTCTACCAACCTCTCCACTGACTCCCACTTGCCCAATGAATAAAATTCAAAATACTAACAATAACATACAAAGCCATCCATAACTAGGCCCCTAGCTAGATCCTTCCTGTCAGCTTACGAGTACGGACACCTGCCCCCGCACAGACGTGCAGGGCGGGTGAGCATAGGGTGGCGTATGGCTGCATACTCCCATAGAGAAAGACAGGTGCTGCGTACTAATCACACGCAGCACCTGTACTTCCCGGGAGCTGCCCGATACGGCCGTGCACGCAGCACAGAGCTGTACATACCAGCCTTTTCTCGTGTGAATGAGGCCTTAGTGTATTCACTGATTATTGATGTCATCATTTGTGAATTCTGTGATAAACTTGTAGTCTAATATAAATCGTTGACAAATGGAATAAGGTAATATTCTCATTCCTGCATGTGAGGCTGTACACCGTCTTTGTGCTGATATTAAAAATCGGAGCTGCGGAAAGCAGTGTGTCAGAGCACAGAGCTCCTGCATCTCCATAGGGTTGCATGAGCTGCCCATATGCTTGTTCCTGCAGCTCCGAGTGCATCAAAACCCATCCTTTCTCACTGTACAATGTCATTTTCAAATGAAACGTGCACTGAAATGTAATATTATAGTACTTTGGCAATTAAATGTTTTCAGTATAGTTCTGACTTTTAGTTTCACCACATTTCAGTACTGTCGTTAAAGATTATAGTGGCAAATGCAAGCCAAAAATGGAAAAAATAATCAGACTTTCATCATATGTCCATTTTTGGCTTGTAAGTCTTAATTTAACTCTCTGCTATGAGAATTTCCCAGCTCGGAGAGAGCTGGAGAAAGTGAGAGGTAGTGAGTGCATGTGCCACTCTGTAAGGGTATGTACAGTTTTTGCATTTGCCAAATGTTGGTGATGCAGTTAATGTAGTTTATTATCCATTTTATTGGGACCACATGGTGTGTACATATTCATGTGTTTGGAATGTTGACTGCGACATGTATAGACAACTCTTGATGGTATTAGTTTTGAGGGAGCATGGATGTTTGGACAATGTGAGGTTCCTGTTGACACAATAGTGTATTTTTCACAAAATAGAGTTACTGTAAAGAAAATTGGTGTACATACGCTAAGCCCATGTGATGGATACAACTTGCAGAGCATTTTACAATATAAACATTTTCCACTTTAGTCAAAAAGTGTCCTGTCCATATACAAACTCTCCTTCCATTTAAACCAATGGTGCCTTGGCCCTCAATTGTACTCACTGCTGTGGGATCATTACTTGATGATGAGAACTGACAGGGTTATATGAAGAGGAAAACACCTACCTAAAGAAACTCTTGCACCGTAGTAAAATATACACTTCCCAATAGTTTAAGCCGGCATGTGACCCAGCAGCTGTCACACACTGGCTCTAAAGAACGAGACCTGAGCAATCACAAACCACTGATCGCTCAGCTCATGGCTTCTCCCTGCAGAGAGCAGTGACTGTCAGTCACCACCCCGCAGGGATTCCTCCCCTCTCTTCCTCCAGGGCTTCTTGGAGGAACAGACAAGGGAGGAGTGGGCACAGCTGGCTCCCGAGAGATAGATCCAGCTGTCAATCAGGTAGCAGGGCGGATCCCGACAATATTGTCAGGATACTTCCCAGTGGCCCTTCCCGTGGCTCTGCGCTGTCAGCATTTAGCGGGCAGTAGCCCATTATATGCTGAGTTTGGGTCACAGGAGGCATAAGTAAATGTTCTCCTGTGACCCAAAATAGAAAAAAGGTTTGGCCATAATTCTCGTTTAAGGTGATACATGTGTGCTTCCTAGGTAATGCTTTTATTTCATAACTGCAGAGTTATAGTTGCCAGAAAAATAAAAATAATTCAACATTTCCAGGTATGTTGAATTCTACGCCCCTCTGGCTGCCCACTGCTGCTCCCCTCAACCCTTCCCCACCTCGACATTAGTAGTGTCTGATAGTGGCTCTTGAACACAGCCTTTCTATATAACCTCTTAGGCCCCATTCACACTGAGCGGAAAATCCCATGATTTCCGCCGCGATATCGCGCATTTTTTCCACGCTATATCGTGAGAAGTCGCCGGCCAATGGTTTTCAATGGAGCTGTCTTAATGTACAGCTCCATGTCGCCCGTCGCGGTCGCAAGTCGCACCTGCAGGACACTTTTTCCCGCGATGTCGCGCACATTTCCTTTTTTAAAAATGCAGCCCGACGGTGAAGGTCGCGCGATCATCGCTGTAACCGTTGCGCTATCCCGCCGCACGGAAATCCGCTCGAGGTGAGTGTCGCTTAGTGTGAATGGGGCCTTACAGATATGAGGCGTTCAATATACAGATATGGTACAATATAGTCGTTTCTGCAGTGCTTTTCATCTGGATGTTGTTGCTGCCATTTTCTGTCAGAAGACTCCATTACAGGGGTCCTTACAGTGTCCTGAAGTCTTTAAAGTAGGGCTGGTAATGATTAAAATTTTCGTGTTCGATTAATTATAACACACATACAGATCCAACTACATTGGCTTATACACATACAGCACAGCAATGAAGTAATCAAATGAACTAGGATCACACTAATCCAGCACGTTATTAATCTCACTTGCCCCACTCAATATGGCCGTCGCTTGAGTGGGGCAACTCAGAATAATAATGTGCTGGATTAGTGTGATCCTAGTTCATTTGATTACTTCAATGCTGTGCTGTATGTGTATCGGGCAATGCCTTGGCTGGCGCTCGTGCAGAAAGTTTCTTGGGAAAACTCACCGGCCCAAGTGGCTCCGTTGGCTAACGAAGGGGGGAGGAGTCCGGTGACGTCACGAACATCAACGTCACTGGACTCATCCCCCCCTTCCCTTCGTTAGCCGTCACGGACATCGACGTCACTGGACTCCTTCCCCCTTCCCTTCGTTAGCCGACAGAGCCACTTGGGAAAGGGGGGGAGGAGTGCGGTGACATCAATGTCCGTGGCGTCACCAGATTGTCGACGGGACTCCCAGAAGCCGGCGAAGAGGTGAGTGTTTTTCATTAGCAATCAAAATAATTTTAATCGATCAAAAAGTTTAACGATTAATCGAGAAATTAATCTTTAATTTCCACAGCCCTACTTTAAAGATGAACTATGGGCACAAATATTCTTAACCCTTACAGTGGTGCTACCCCTGCACTGCAAGGGTTAAGTGCTCGTTTTAGTCTAGGGACGGGGAAAAAAAAGATACACGTACCTGAACCTTGCAGCCAGTTGGCTGTTAGACTGGTCCCTGCAACCTCTCTTCTCCTCCTGTCCAGCAATTGTCCATTGGCATCCTCATGTCTAGTATAGTGTATTGGACATACATAATGACTCAAAGAACTTTCTTAAGACACTGTTGTGGGATTATGTTAAAAGCATCAAGGGAGTAGCAAAACACTTTTTATGGCTCAAACTGTAATACTACATAGATACAATCTTGGTATCCTAGTCATAAACAATAACAGATTAAATATGCAAAGAAATAAAAAATACCAATAAAGAAAGTACTATTATTTAAAACTGAACTCTGGGATAAACAAATATTGTCGGAATACAAGAGGCATGTGTATTCTTACTTGTATGTTAGTATCCTTTGTGTTCTTCTTCCAGAATTATGCAATAATTCAGTGTGATACTTTACCTCTGTGCAGGCAATTCCTTTAATAATGACCAATCACTGCTGGTTACAAGAACAGGGTGGCAGGTCTTGTATCCACCCCCTCTTTTAAGTATCTGCAGTCAGCTTATAGTGGGCGCGGCCTGCTGGATCCCAATCACAGCTCTGCTCTCTGCACATGCCGTACAGTGATTAACTCACTGCCAGGGCCGGTGTAAAGGTGCCCATACACTGTATGATTCTCTGGCGGTGATCGGAAGCCCGCCCCTCAGCGGGGCGGGCTTTTGATGATCGCAAGTACAACCTGCCCGTCCAAGATGGGCAGATCGTACGAGCTTTCAATGAGCTTTGTCTTGCGATGGTCGTAAGGTGTATGGGCACCTTTAGACTATTTTGAGCCCTAGGCAAGACCAGCTACTTGCACCCCCCAGCCTCCCTCCCATGGTACAACACCCGATCCCGCTCCACCCTACGTGCGGCCCAATTCTCCCGCCGGCTAGCTTCCGCAGGTGACAGGTGGATGTAAGCAGGCGGGAACAATAGCCAGACTACCATTGGCTATTTTAGTTTGAAATATAGCTATCTAGCTATAGACTGGCTATTGAAACCACATCCACTGAGTAGAGAAGCGGACCTGAGAGTAGGGTCGCCACCTTTTCTTCAAGTGAAACCCGAACATTCTAGCGCCGCGCGCGGCAAATTTTTTTCAGGGGGAGAATATAAAGGAGAAAGTAATGTCTTCAGGTGGCCTGGTAGTTTGTGCGGGCTGTGCGACACTCAGGTGGGTTGTGCTAATCTCAGGTGGGCTGTGCGACATTCGGGTGGGCTGTGTGACAGTGACACTCGGGTTGGGTGGGCTGTGCGACTCTCGGGTGGGCTGTGCGACTCTCGGGTGGGCTGTGCGACTCTCAGTGCGGTCTAAGTTATGATGTCTCACCAGGGGGTTGGCAGGCAGACAGCACGGTCTCAGGGAGCCTTCTCCTGTAAATCTACGTTCCCCCTGCAGCTCATCTATTTTCTGTGTCCCCGCCTCTTCATGCCTTCCCTTCAGCTGCACTGGGATCCATAGCCCGGCCGCTCTTCTAACTCCGGTGATCTATCACATAGAGAAGAATGTCTCCTCATTCTTCTCTTTGTGATAGATCACCAGAGTTAGACGAGAGGAGGAGCAATCACATGTGCGGCTGCCGAGGTCCTATTCAAGTATGATCTCGAACAGCCACATCTGCCTGAAACCTGACTCTATCTCTGAGCTGCAGGCACAAGCACAGGCTGCCCCCAGCTCAAAGGAAGACCTGGGTTTCAGGCAGATTTGGCTGCTCGAGATCGCGCTTGACAAGGACCTCGGCAGCCGCACCTGTCAGAAAATTTAAAGTGCCGGTGTCGGCACTAAGTGTCTTGTGTACGGGTGCCCACTGGCTGGGCACCCGTACACAACACACCAAAACCGGACTGTACGGGTCAAAACCGGACGGGTGGCAACCCTACCTGAGAGAGAAAGCTATCTCTCACTTGCGCTCCTCTGCTCAGTGGGCAGTTGCAATAGCCATACAGCTATTGGCTTTTGCAATTTGAAATAGACTGGGGGTGCTGTGGGGGGTGCTGTGGGGGGTGAGTGGTCGATGCTGTGCCCGAACCAGCAGTGCGCCCTAGGCGGCTGCCTAGTTTGCCTAGTGGCAGCACCAGCCCTGGTCACTGCTACTTTTATATGATAATATCTGAGTTTGTAAAGGAATTTAGTGCACACAAAGGGACTTTATATGCTTAGTGGCTATTGAGCAATATACTGTAGTTAAATGGAAGTATTTGTGCCCTGAGTTCAGCTTTAATATTATAATTTGCATGGAATACAGTGTCCCATTGTTTAGAAAAACAACCCTGCAAATTAAATTTTTTGGGTTTGGTTGCAGATTGTGTAAATGTCATTTGTATCAAGTATTTGTTTAAACTGTCTTTCCATGCTCTAGGAAAAACTTGGACTCCTGTCACATTTCTGTATGTGGTGTAAACCCAGCTCTAAATATTTTACATTCCTTCTGTGCACATGGGCCTAACGCTGGATAAGACTGAGCTGCATTGTTATGCCCTGACAGCAGCAAGTTTTCATACCTCCAACACCAGCATAACTTTTAAAGTTTTACCTTGCACACCCCCCATATGATTTTTTTTATGCTCTTGTTACATTTTGATCATAATTCATTATTTTATTTTCATACATTGCTTTGCAGCTGCCTAACTTTTTACCAGGATATTCAAAAGGTGACGGTCTGTGTTTTTAGTTTACCAAATAGTTTCACCACTATGCACTATGGGGGGAATTTATCAAAACTGGAACAGACAAAAATCTGGAGCAGCTGTGCATAGTAACCAATCAGCTTCTTTAATTTTCAAATCTTAGGAATCTGAGCAAACTGAAGAGAGAAGCTGATTGGTTGCCATGCACAGCTGCTCCAGATTTTGTCTGACCCAGTTTTGATAAATTTCTCTTATAGTGTCATTGTTGCCCAGGGTCATGGATTTTTTTTAAGCTGCAGATCCTCATAAGATCTTACCTTTGGGCTGAGTAGATGAATGATGTGGATCACTGCAACCACATCATGCGGTCATGTGTTGCCCTGTGCGAACACTGGCAGGAGCAACCAAAAGAAGAAGCTTCTGGGGACCATTTACACAGATTGAGGGAGCCTTCAAGAGCGAGAAATAAGGCAAGTATTACACTATATTCCTCTACCCCTTGATTTAATGAACATTTAATACTTGCAGTGTGGGGGACCCCACTGGTCCTAGTTCCCAATGGTCACAGCAGGGAGAGGAGGAAAATTGTGAGTGATAACTCTGGACTTTGTTAAATCCACATAGGCATTTATTATGCAAGTGGATTAAGGTGCTAAGGAGATGGCGAGGAATTCTTTTTAACCATGTACCTTTATGACAACGTAACATATTACAACTTAAACTGACCCTGTTGCTTGGTTAAAAAAATTTAACAAATCACTGCCTGCAAAAGAAGAAGCTTTATATTTAGCTGTCCCCTGTCTTCCCCTGTTCTTCACACTGTTCAACAGCTACAGCCACTTTAAGTATATTCACATTCATTTTATTTATTGAACTTTATTTTTTATTTGTTTCACTTTTTTTACATTTTTATTTATTTCACTTAATTTTTTTAACATATTTTTTTACTTCTTATTGATTTAATTTTATTTTTTTAATCTTAGTTTATTTTATTTTTTTAAACTTTTCTTTTTTTTTTTTACTTCATTGCTGGGAGCAATAGCCAGCCTGCTATTGGATATTTCAAATTGCAATAGCCAATAACAGGCTGGCTACTGCACCCACCCACTGCTTACTGTCAATCAGCAGAGGAGGGACCTGAAGTTTTCTATCAGGTCCAGCTCTGTTGATTGACAGCTGACAGTGGGCGGGTGCAATAGCCAGCCTTTTATTGGCCACTGCAATTTAAAAGAGCCAATAGCAGGCTGGCTATTGCGGTCAGCTGCTGGAAGGAAGACGATCACAGACGCCACGGGGAGGTGAGTAGACTGCAGGGAGGGGGTAGCTCACAGACTGTCGGAGGGTTCTCCTTACAGGCTGTAATTGGCAATCTGTCCCCACTGACACAGATCGATTACAGCCTGTAGGGAGAAATCGCTGACAGTCTGTGAGGCTGCAGCGGGGGGAGCCCTGTCCCAGCAGATAACTGTGTGATAACCGTCCCGGGCACAGTTATCTGCTGGGACAGGGATTCCATTTCTCTTGCCTTGC
>NW_017307416.1:107521-137889 GCF_000935625.1 Nanorana parkeri | reverse complement strand
GGGGGGGGGCAAGTGATAACCTAGCGGGGGAAATTGCCCCCCTGTAGCGACGCCACTGCTAGTAGTGTAGTACTGACTATGCAGACAGCTCTCCTGCTGCATGTCCTTGATACATACAGTACTTCATGTTGAGATCAATTGCACATATTGTTACAGTTGACACTGCCCACTGCTGCAAAAACAGTTAGCCTGGGTTTTGCTATGGGGCCCCATGATTTGTAGTTATGCCTTTACTTGTAACCCTTTAGGATTTTTTTGTGGGCTGTAGTGGTTTTATTGCCTCTAAAATATTGTTGCGTGTCTAGCTACATTAATGAATTCCCTGTAATCGGGGAACACATTCTGCATTTTCCAAGGACCCCTAAAATCAAGCAGTATGACAAATTAGCATTCTAAACTAATCTTACTGGTGTCTGTTATGAGTACAAGAAGGCCATCCATTCTGTTCCATCTTTCCATTTTTCCACTAGAAGACTGGCAAGCAGATGATGACCGTACTTGTATATTTTCCACAGAGTAAAGTTTTCCTTTTTCTGTCCCAGAATTTTATGATAAATAGAAGAATCAGCAAATGGCATGGGGCCCAGAATCCATAACACTGGCAGTGCTTCTCTGAAGGAAATTTTCCTGGTCCTCTGGAATTTTTAAAATGGGGTGTGTGTGTGTGTATGTCTATAAACTGGGAGAGTTTAGATTTTTATCCGGAATAACATCTGCATAATAAACAGGATTTGTGTTCGTTTATATATGTGCAGCTTCATTTGAATAACTTAAAACGGGTCTCTTAGACATGATTTTGTGAAATTATTTCTATATTTACCACAAATAAAACAGATATGATATAATAAGAATTCCATCATGTATGCTACAGCTATGTCTGCTAGAGCTATGTGATTTTCTTGTGAAAACTCTTGGAAGCAGAAGTAATCCTAAATGAAGGCTTGTTAATTGGAAATGAAAATCTTGCTGTGCCCAAGCATGGCTCCCTGCACTCTGAGGCGGGGCTGGCTTGCGATCATCGCAAGTACGATCTGCCTGTCCAAGATGGGCATCTCGAGGGTTGCAAAGTGTATGGGCACCTTTAGACTGCACAACTAGTCAGATGATACCGTTATTTCCCATTTCAGATTTGAAACTTCCTGTCACCTCTTCCTCTGGTTGGAAAATAAATCAGCATCATTCTCTCTGCAATGAGATTGGAGGTGACAAAGGAAGCAGTAAGTTTGAACCAGATGTAGCGGGTCATCTCTCTGGCTGTACAGGTGTGTGACAGGAGGAGTGTCCAAACAGAATTACAAATCTTTTGGCAGGTAAAACAGTAAAAATATATTTAACTGTGTACTTATTTAGTAGTTTACCACTTGCCACTTAAATGACAAAGCTAGTTTTGTGCTTTTCTAAAGGATTTATCCTTTTTGTGAATTGTTTTATTTTTTTCACAAGTCATGGGGAACTGTTAGGGCCTTGATTATTATTTTGCTTTAAAGCTGAACTAGGTTTCATTCACATTGGCACTCCTGTGTCTAGCTTTTCTAAATGCAGGAGAAGTTATCTGGGAAGTATAAAAAACTTTTATTCCTCCCAGATCACTTTTTCCTGCATTTAGATGTTCCTGCTTAAAAGATACGTTTACATATGTATAGCCACATTTAGAGTTTGTAATCGAATCCTGGATGCACAGAATTCTATTTTCTGTAAACACAGTTAAACTGAATGCAAGTGAACATAGGTGAAGGGGCAAAGTTTGAATATAACCATTGCAAATTAAAGGACAACTATTAGGAGAGTAAAATGTACTCTTCCCAATAGTTTGAGCTGGTGTATGACACTGCAGCTGTCACACTCCAGCTCTATAGCTTGACAACTGAACGATCACAAACCGCTGATCGCTCAGCTAACTGCTTCTCCCTGCAGAGGTATTCCCCCCTCCCCTCTATCTATTCCTCCAGTGCTAATTGGAGGTACAGACACGTGGCGGGCACAGCTGGCATTGGTTCTAGAGAGGCAGAGCCAGCTGATAATTAGGCAGTCGGGCTGATCCCGACAAATTATTGGGATTTATCCTGGCTGCCGCATGGCTCTGCGCTGTCAGCATATAGCGGGCAACAGCTCACTAATTGTTGACTTTGGGTAACAGGAGGAGATTAGTAAATGTCCTCCTGTGGCTCACAAGAGGACTAAAGCCAAAAAACGTTTGGCTATTCTCTTTTAATTACATACATTCAGTGGCGTCACAAGGGGGGAGCAGGGGGTGCGGCCCGCACCCGGGTGCCACCATTGGAGGGGTGACACCAAAATGACTCAGTCATTTTGGTGTCACCCCCCTCTCAAAAGTCGGGCGCTCGGTCATGGACCGAACGCCCGACAGTATCAGGAGAGAGGAGGGGACCCGGCGGCATACCTTATCCCGCCAGGTGACTATCCCCTCCTCTCTCTGCCGGCGTCCATCACCAAGATGGCCGCCGGCAGGTATCAGAATACTGCCGCGCGTGCGCGATGACGCCATCGCACACGCGTGAGGTGACGTCACGCGCATGCGCAGTGACGTCTCGGCGGGGTGACACTTGGTTACCGCTCCGGGTGTCACCCAGCCTCGGGACGCCCCTGCATACATTCATATGCATTTAGAAATGTGCTCTAAATGATATATAAATTCAGGTTTGACACTGCCAGTGTAAACGAGGCCTAACAGTCATTAAAGTCAAAACAGCAGTAAGCAGTTGCATCATCAGTATGTGCTTAGGGGACATTGGGATAGATTGCCTTCTGACGGCTAAAAGGATTATGGTCAGGCATCTGAAGAATAAATGAATCATTGGCTGCAATTCAGCTTTTATTAAAGGAGAACTATGAGATGAGTGATTTCCACTCACCTCATAGTTCTAGCCGACCTGTGACAATGAGACTGTCACAGGTCGGCTCAGTAGATCGGGAGGTGAGCGAACACATACCAGGTTCGCTCACCTCTCAATCCTGTCACGGCTCTCTGCCGTGACAGGGGGAGGGGCTGGATTCCCCTCTCAACCGCTCCGATCTGCCAGCGCTGACTGGCGGAACGGACGGGGGAGGGGGCGGGTCTAGATAGGCAGAGCCAGCTGTCACTCACGCAGCTGGGCGGATCCCGTCATCTACGTCGGGATCCGCTCCGGCTGCGGCGTCTCAGTATACCGCGAGCTGTAGCTTGCGGTATACTGAGCCTAGGGTGACGGGAGTACGCTAGTTTGTGTCCTCCCGTTACCCTAAGGAGAACTATGGGGAAAAACACTGACCCCATAGTTCTCCTTTAAAACTGAATTTTGTTTTATAATTACACTGGGTTTTTTCTTTCTTCTGTACTTTTTTTTTTTGCCATGGCTGTTTGGCATGAATCTGGGCACTTTTTGAGTCTCCCTTTCTTTGCTTTTTGTTAGTAACTGTTAGGCAGTTTCAGAATGAATTTGTGGTATGTTAGGTTCTTGAGATTGTAGATTTACATAAACTCCTTTTTTTATAAAATGTGTAGGATAGATTATCATATGCAGTGTAATTTTGTTTATCCTAACTGTGCCAGAGCAATTTCAATTCTATTTTCAGATTATACCTTTGCATCCTACTTCCCTGAACAATGATATGTTTATTTTCAAACTAGGTAATTTCTTACAATCCACCAATTTTAGCAGATTAAGCTTTATTTGGATTAGTGAGCATAAACTAATTTCTACCTTAAACTCCCTATTTTCTGCTTAACAATTTTGATGAAGGTGCTAATTTCTAGGCTAGACTATATTACAAAAAGTAGCAGGGGAGCAGAGAGAAGGTAAGTAATGAATGCTTCTGGTTCCTCTTGCAAACTGATCATAATACAGCTTCCTCCTGTGAATTGATCCTGTTATTTTGGTTAGTATGGGCAATGTAGGTTTGCTTTAAAATAATAGACTCTTAAATCTGCTGGGCTTAAAGCAGTATTAAAGTCTCTTCTTTTTTTTTACATATATCTACTGTTTGCAAGCAGTAGATATATGCAAAAACATTAAAAAATAAATAAAAGAGTTACCAAATAAGTAGAAAGTTACCTCTGTCTCCTCCGCCCGCTCCCGGCTGCAGAATCCAGCTTCCCAAAATGGCCATGCAGGAGGATCTGTGCGGGCCCATGCGCAGTGGAGATGACCAGCGGGAAGAAGAGGAGAGGCTCACTGTAAGTCAATGCACGCAGCTGTGAGCGTGCACGTCGGACAGACTCTGTGGGACAGGAAGAAACAGCAGTCTGCACTGGATCAGAGTCCAGTGCAAGCGCTGGAGGGACTGCTGAAAACTACTGGTAGAAAGGAGATGATCAGATCAAGAGGCATCACTTAAGGTAAGTTCTTACAGCAGCATTCGGGGGGGAAGGGGGGAGGATTATGAGTTTAATGTCACTTATCCAGTTGCTGTCCGCCCATTGTAAAAACACGGGCGGGCGGTGGATGCTTCCCAGCAGGTGAACGTACATGTACGTGACTTTTTTTCTGTGAGCATGCGCGAGCTAAATCCCGCTGGGAATCTAAACAGCCACTGCCGGCTGTTACATACAAGCGTTCGGCCAGCTCTACAGTTGGCCGATCGCTTGTATCATTACATACTTTTAACATTATATAGTAAAAAATAAAAACCCCAGTGGTGATTAAATACCACCAAAAGAAAGCTCTACAAAAATGGTATAAAATTAATTTCAGTACAGCGTTGCATGACGGAATAAATGTCAGTCAAAGTACCGCAGTGCTGAATACTGAAAAATTGCCTGGCCAGGAAGGGGGTTTAACACCCTGGTCAGCAAGTGGTTAAAGCATGGAGATCGAAGAATCCTGTCTTCATAGGTAAACTTATCACCTGCCATATCACTGTACTGGCCACAGAATCTGGTATGGAGAACAAGCACTTAAACCTGCACTAGGGGGACACAGCATAGCTTAGTCAGTGAGATTTCTGCTTGGGAGAAGCACAAATTATAGGAAAAGCACTGGTGTATGTGTTGAATCCCTTTACTTTTATAGAACACTGCAAGAAGAAATCTAAATATGACATATACAAATCAGATTGGGTAAATGTTCAGATACAGACACAATTTGTTTTTCTAGGGAACAGAGAAAGGGGAAATCACCAGACACCCTTGGTGCCAGCCTAAACCCAGGAGGAGTGTTTAGTTACAGGAGTGAGAAGGAGAGCTTAAAGTGACATTAAACCCTCAGATTTTTTAACATAAAACAATACTGTAATGTGTGCCTTACTGTAATCCATGGTTGTTTCCCTTCTCTTTGCTGCTCTTCCTTTTAAATCCTCATGTCTTCTCATGCTTGGGGAGAACTTCCCTTTTCAGCTCAGGGCCTCTTCCTGTAGTGCTGGCTCAGGTTTCAAGCCTATACAAACCTATACACAGACACCGTGTATCCATTCCTAAGACAAGGCAGTCTGCTGCAAAACAGAAGTTCTGCCCAGCATGAGAACAGATACAGATTTAAAAGGAAGAGCAGCAATGGGAAGGGAAACTACCATGGATTACAGTAAGGCACACATTACAGTATTGTTTTATGTTAAAACATCTGAGGGTTTAATGTCACTTTAAGGTAAAAAGGAGAAGGAAAGGATAAGTTAAACACTTTCCAATATAAGTTGTCTTCTAACTGATGTAATTTAAGAAATGTAATTGGAAGCCATATCTTGTATGTAAACTGCTGGGGCAAGTTAAAGCAGCATCACAAATCAAAAATAAATAATGTAATTCCGTTCTCTCACCTGACCCCGCCCTCTTATTTGCAGATTTTTAAAAAAAATAGTTATAGTAATTTAACTATTTCAAATATATAATTTTAAATAATATAGCTTCACTTCCTGAATCTTCCTGGGATGTCTATGTCGCACATTCCAGGAGACTGTTTGCAAGATCACATGCAGGTGTCGAGACACCGCAACCTGGCAGAAACTTGTGGGGGTCTGTGCATGTACGGGGGAATGTGGCGCATGCACAGACATGCCAAAGGTCCCCGTGAGGTCTATGAGGCCTGGCAGAGACCAACAGTATGTCTGAACATGCACCAGACCTCCCTTCAAGATGGCGGCATGGGAGTAGAACGATTTAAGGAGACCTTTGCGGGCAAGGAAGACTGCGCTGGACTCCATAGACATTGTTTTTATTTTGCTTTATTTGGGGGGGTTGCATTTTTTCATACAGGGACAAGTGTTATGGATTTGAAATTTCATTATGAAGGGTGAAGTTCCTCTTTAATTATTAGTGAGTCAGTAGCACCTCCAAGAGTACATTTATCTTTTAACACAAGGTTACATTTCAGTGTATCTCTACCGTTTTGAAATTCTTTTTAGTTTACTACGCTGAAATTATTGTAGTAGAGGTGTGTGAAATGTATTACTGAGCTTGGACCTGTTCCATGAAAAATGGCTTACAGTTTTATCTAAACAATCTCAGTTTCCCCTTAGGGAAAATCTGAAAGCATAAACTTAAGATCTTTACACCTATGTTGAACTAAATAACACATTCTAAAGCTCACGATATTTGACATTACAGAATAGAAGCTGGGTGGCTTTTTATTTGCTTGCTAATGTAATGTGGTTTCTTATTTGCAAACAAACAATACTGTAAGGATTACGGTTTATATCTTTCTCTTTAAATATACTGCTTATATTGAGCAATTGATAAATATTAAGCAAAAAAATTGGTAACCAGTGAAGAAAATAACATACATTATTTGCAACAGCTGCAACATGTTAGTTGTGGGTCAAAGGGACTGATAATCCTGAACAGCTTTCAGCTGATAATGATCATATGCTGACACCCTGTTTTCTCTGCCTCTCAAAGGCATTTCACTGCCGCTAATAGTCACATCTATTCTGTTCTAATGCACCAAAATAAATGGTTTTGATTCAAGACCCTGGCTTTCTTATATCCCTAAACGTTAATAAAGTGGGAAAATTGAACAGCTATCACACACGTGCACAGATATTCACATTGTTTAGATCAGCATTTCTTAACCTTTTTTTCAGCCACATCACCCTTTTAAAGTATGCAAAATCTCAGGGCACCCTAATCTAAAATGTAAAAAACATAAATATAGAACTGTAAGAGAAAACAATGCGAGGCCCCTTCAAAATCCATACCAGACCCTCATCCAAGATAGGTGTCTGGTGGGTATTTTAAGTCCCTCCTTTCACATCAGGAGCCTCCCCTTTTCATCTAGTGCCTATGTACAAAAATGTTGCGGTACCCCTGAGGAAGACGGAAGGCACCCAAGGCTTATTTGGTACCCTAGTTAAAGCTGCCCACACACCTTACAATTTATCATGTAGATTTTCTGTGGTCAGATGGAAAAAGTGCAACAGATTGGCCCAGGTGGAGATTACTCCATCCACACAGTTAAGTGTAGATGGTGGAATCTGTTGCACATTTTCATCTGACCACAGAAAATCTGCAGATAAATTGTAAGGTGTGTGGGCAGCTTAAGAAAGATTGGTTTAGATAGCCTGAATATTTTAACAGTTAGACTGTAGAAGTCAAGTGTCAAAAATTCTCACCCAGGATTGCTTTACTTAAGGCCTTGTTCACACCAAATGCAAAGCATTTTCTCAGGTTTCTGCACATGCAGTGCAGTGGGTTGTGCCGCGTTTTCGATGCGTTCCGGGTCGTTTTTGGTTAAAAAAAATGTTTTTGTTTTTTTTAGTTTAACATGGGCTTTCAGTGCGTCCCAGGCATTTGCATGCGTTTTTGATGCGTTTGCATGCGTCCCAGAGCAGGTACAATAGGGCTGGCTGCAGTTTTTTCACCTGCTCTGGAACTGAACGCTGCAATGTGAACTGGAGCAAAAAAATACCATTGGAATACATCGGACGCAGTTTTGATCCGGTCTGCAACTGCTCTGCTCTGCACCTGCTCCGCGCTTGGTGTGAACAAAGCCTGAAGGTTGCTAACTGCAGGCTGGAGTTTACTATGCATTTCACTGGGTTGTCTGTCGAGGAGAACAGGAATAGAAATAATTGAACTGGTGATAAAATAATGTTTAATAAGAAAAAAAAAACAACAATATATGTGAAAATAAGGCTTTTAAGAGCAAAATATAAATAATAATTAGCTACAAGCTACATGTGCAAATCAGGCCTCATTCACACCTAGGCAATGGTGTTTTCGCTCGTATCTGCGCATGTGTTCACTGCGTGATTTTGCGCATTTTTTAGCGCATTTACACGCGTACTTTAAGTCGCACATTTTTGTGAGCAGATTCTGACACATTGAGGTAAATGGGCAAACAAATGGTGTTGCATGTTTCCTAATGAGTCACTGTATTCTGCTAGAAAGACGCTGATGTACTTTTTCCAGTGACAGGCACTTTTCTATGGGCAACGCTATACTGAGGTGTGAATGGGTGCTATAGAAATTAATGGGATTCCTTGTCTTGAGGATTTCAGTGCGGACAAATCACCACAGATGAAGAACAGAAAAGTAACATCATAAACAAATCTTTAACCTAACAAGGTCTATTCTTTAGCACAACCAATACACAGCTTACAGCTTCTAATCAGCACAGTGTAACAAAACAAGGTTCACCAGCCAGAAAAGAGGCAGAAGCTTTGCAGAAATCCACCACTCACAATGTAGGTCCAATGTAGGTCCAGCATAGAGAAGCCTGGTCACCCACAGGGTGCCCCTTTAAGTTACTACCCCAGCTGCATTAATTCCATACAGGAGATATTGCATACCCTGTATGGAGCAAACCCACCTGTTATTGGATACCAGTTCTGGGCCAATAGGCACCCTTTCCTTGCCAAATCTAACTATGGCAGTGTCATTTCCCACATTTACACTGTGATAGTCAGTACTCCTACCACAAAGGTATGCACACTTATGTTTAGTAGGCCCCTTCTTCACCTCAGCATTTTTGTAAGAGTTACCTTTAACCCACCAAGCTCTTCACTTAAGGGGGGGGGGGGGGCAGTGCTGCACGGCCTCTTTTTTAAAATCCTGCTTTTTGGATTGATAAAACTGGCTGTCTGCATTGATTCCAGTCCCAGATGACTAAGAGGATTTTGCAGAGGAAGCTGTGTAATGCTGGACAGGCTACATACCGAAGATCACAGCAGAGTGGGGTTACAGTTAAGTATGTACACTTACAAAGGGGACCAGGACCATCCCTTTAATGAGGCAGCCTCAGGTGGCATCTCTGCTGCACAATTCCACCCCCTTTCTGGCCAGAGGTCCCAGATTGCTAAGTGCCAGGCAAGGCGGTGTGTAAGGGCCCTACACATCTCCACAATGCAGTAAGCAGCAGCTCTGGGGACAAAAATATCTTGTTGATGAGAAAGGTAAATGGTCACCAACTCCTTGACTGCTACACAACATTGGTGTACATAAGGTCATTTAATGGCATGCACAACATGGGGCAATCCTTGCAAATGGTGGGCTACAGCAACAGAAGACCATGCCAGCAAAAAAAGAAGAGACCAAGGTGGACATGAACTCGCCAACATTGGATAATCAAGGGCTGCAAAAAGTGACCTGGTCCAATGAATTATAAATTATGCGGCAGCATGCAGGTAGTTGAGTCAGAATTTGATCCATGCATCCATCTTGTATTGGATAAGAGGTTCAGATCTGTTAGCACACAACTGAAAATAGTTTGAATGCCATAGAACAGCTTAGTAGAGTATTGCTATAAAAGATTGGCATGGTAATAAGAACCATCACTAACAGGCAGATAAACTGGTTTTAGCAATCAGATCAACCAGTGGGAATACCAGAAGAAATCAGAGCTCCATATAAGTTTATTTTTGTATTCCTTTCTTTTTATTATACAAAATAGAATCACCAACAACACTCTTTACTGCTATTTAAAACTTATTGATAACGAACTCCTAGAGCTTAAACATTTAGCATCATACTATAGTTTTGCGGCACAGTTTCCCTGTTTCAAAACCATTTTCTGTCCATTTTACTGGTCATTAACTCCTGAACACAAGCCAGCCAAGCATCAGGAATCAGACGTAATCTCGTTAAGCATTACTACCTCGGGATAAGGTGAGAATTGTGCTCAATTCATTTTTAATAATTATTTTCTAATAGCTCAGGATGAAAAGGAGTTATTCGTGATTGGTTTTGAAAAAAACATTCATTTTTAAAGATATAATTGGTATCTCTTGCTGTGATAATTGTCTGCAAATGGCTGAGCATTTCTTGGCAACCCTTTCTGGTGTACCAAAGAAGACTGTGAATTTACACAGCCTTTGAGACAGAAGAATAGCACATTTGAGCTGTTATGTTATGGGTTAAATTACCTCACTTACTTAACCTGAATTTATATTGCAAAACACGGGAACTCACCCTGCACAATTATTCTTCAAACTGCTCTGAAATTAGCAAGCTGAAGTATTTACATGCTAAAATGCAATGAGGGGGATTTTTCAAAACTGGGGCAGAAAAAATTTGGAGTAGTTGCCCATAGCAAACAATCAGCTTCTCCCTTTTAATTTTCAAAGCTTAACTGAACAAACTGAAGAGGGAAGCTGGTTAGTTACTCTGGGCAACTGCTCCAGATTCTGTCTGCTCCAGCTTTGATAAATTCCCATCAATGTGTTTACAATATTTACATATAAATATAGGATGACTTAAATTAAAAATGGAAGGAAAATGATAACCCATCCAATCGTAGTGTTGCTGAAATGGAATATATAGGGGTCTATTCACGTGTACAATGCTAGTTTACTATTGGCTATTGCAAATTGAAATAGCCAATAGTAATGTCCCAATGCTTTTTAAAGGGGAAAATTATTTATTAATTTTTTTCTATTCTGACATCGATCGTGTCAGAATAAAGAAAAAAAGACACAGTCTCGGCTGCCCTCGGCAGCTTAGTGAATAGACCCCATAGTGTTTTTAATATTATTTTTTTTAAACATGGCAGATTAATTGAAATAATCTCTTGAAGAGATGTGTGGTGATTTTATGTATGTACATATGTGTAGTGATCAACTTCCTGATATGCAGTGCTTTACTGCAAAATGTCTACGCTTTACTGCTCCTTCACACAAAGCTAATTTATTAGATCGATTATTGATTGTTTATTTTATTAAATTATGTTTGGGGAAAAAACAGTACTATCGCAGTGCAAGAAAAAGGTAAAAGAGAAAAAAAATGCAGGGGAAGTGGGTTTAGGGGGTACATGTTGGTCATGTCTATACTAATAATTTAAGCAATTAGAGCCATTATAGTAGCTAACCTATTTAGCTTTAGTTGTCTAATCTATATTCTATATTTATTACAAAAACAAAAATATAAAAGACATCAACATTGCAATAAGAACTCAAACTATGTGCTCATGGAAAATACACTATATGTTTCCTTAAGTAGCAGAACAGAGATGAAGTATTATGGATTTCACTGGCATAGAACTGATTCTCTGCCTCCGGCCATAGCTATCATGAGGTTATGACAGGCGGACCGTAATGTGACTACATGGGTAATTTTGATTTATTCATGCAGCTTTTTTATGTGAGTGTTACTTTTCTGTTTTTTAAATGATGGCAAAGCATGCTAATGTTTGCTGCAATTTAAGCCTTCAAATGAACCCATGTCAACAGGGTCACTTTATTACCCTTCTGTGTGCTGCTTGGCTTATACAATACTGTATACTCGCTGTTGCAAACATAAAGATGTTGTTCCTCCTGGGTATAGAGGGTTGACTTTCTCCCTTTTCTCTCACAGTGCAGCGATGGGTGCCTTAAGATGGCCATACAGTTATTGATTTCTTTCATTTAGACTACAGGCTGAACAAAAAAAAATCTAAAAGATTCTCCCCTGTCAGTCTATTGTGTTGTGTGGGCACTCGCTGCAAGAAATACCTACAGTGACTGCAGTCACTGTTCGGCTGACAATTTTCCACCCAGTTCCTTTAGCAAAAGAGGATTGCATAACAAACTTTTGTCAATCCAGGTGGTGCTAGCAGGGCCACACACAGCTTAAATTTTCTGAATCTTGCTAAAATTCAAGTTAAAGTGTCCGGTTGCACCTGATGCTGTCAGTTGGGGGCAGGGGTAAGGTCCTAAACCTTATGGATGTCTAGACAAAATCAACTTGGCTTACACAGGACGTCTTCACTTTACACCAGCAGGCAAATAGGGAAGCAGGGGGTGATTGGTAGAAAAGTGGAGAAAGGGTGCAAAAATCCACAGGGCTATTCACAAAAGGGTGAAGAGTTTGGAGAGGGAAGGAGGAAAAGTGAACAATCTAGGACAACATAGCTGAACTGGAAACTGAGCTGAATTGGAGAACTTTTCCAAATCAGCTATGTTCTCCGAGATTGGTCACTTCTCCTGCCTTCTCCAAACTCTTCACCCTTTTGTGAATAGACCTGATTTCATCTTTACAAATCCTGGTTGCTAAGACCAGCATTAGAATTTAGCCAAGGTCACTATTTTTTCTCATTATTCTAAGTGCTTCCAGCCATGGGTATATCCTACCCCCTCCACCCTCTGTTCACATGAACAGGGAGGTTGCTCTTGGCATTAAATTGTAGTAGTAAATACAAAACTGGACTTGCTGATGTTTCTGGAAAAAATGTCATGACTCTAAATGGCTTTTTTATTTCATCTGATGGTAGGGAGTTTAACCCCTATTGCTAGTCCAGTAATTATACTCCAGTTACCTATACCTGTATATCCCCTTCTAGTGGATGGCCACTTTTAAACACCCGCCCCTTGAAGAGATTATACCAATAACACAGCTGCGATGGGTTTCCCTACATCAATCGGAGGGAGGTCAGTAAGCTTCTAGCCGCTGTTCTCACCTCCGATCACTGGAACCGGAGGTGATGTGTATTACTTCACTTCCGGTGTCACTGTGCACATTCTCCGACTCTTAGAGCCAGGAGAAGAAGCTGGTGAAGCAGATTGCTGCTTCATGAGCTTCTTTGGGGTCCCAAAGTGACATTAGGGAACTGAAAGACCCCTATTGTCTCCATAAAGAGTACCTGTCACATCATATTTGCTATTATATAGGGGGCTACATATAAAAAAAATGCAAAAAAAGTTTTAAAAACATTTGCTCCATGTACACGCACATACAAGCACAAACACACATCAGGTGCGCCTATACAAAACTTGCTCCACACATGTTACATATCGCCGCCAACGTCGGAGTGGGAGCAATATTTCCGGGGCCATCAATCACTCTAAACACTACACTAAAGAATAGTAAAAGCTTTTAACTGCTACCCGTTCGGCCATTGTAAATAAACGGCTGGGCGGCAGCCTCTTGGATGTAAAGGGCAGTTTAAGGACGGCCTGTTAGCCCCGCCCACTAGTGCATGGCATGCGCGAGCGGGAAACTGTCACAAGCTACAAGCAGGCAATGATGCCTGTTTACATACAAGTGGTCCAAGGGCTATATACACCTGATGTCTCCATAAAGAGGACCTGTCACATCCTCTTTGCTATCACATAGGGGGCTTCTTATCTTATTATTCACTGATCACACTAAACTGGTGAGTGGTAAAAGCTTTTAAAGCATCACCTATGGAAAATTTGGGGTATGGTATTTGTTTTGCAATTTTTGCGGGCGCACGCAATTTTAAAGCTTGACAGGTTTGGTGTCTATGATGACCCCATCTTTTATATTTTACTGCAATCGGGTCGTATATTCTGTTTCTGTGCACTAAATTTCATTTTAGTGTATTTTATCTAAAAATACTGCTTTGATAAACATTTGTGCAAATACCAGACGGCATAAAAAATTGCAACTTGCATTGTTATATTCTACAGGGCCTCTGCTTTCAGAAAATATTTAACAGTTTGGGGGTTTTAACCTTTTATTTGCCAAAAATTCATATTTTATGGTGTGTGCGCAAATAGTATGAAATTGCTCCGGACAGCAAGTGGTTAAAATACAAGAAACATTTTACTGTTTTAATACATTTATTCAACAAAAATATCAATATAATGGTGTACTGTGGAAAAGTAACTACACCCTTGGTCTCAAAAGTTGGTATTGCCCCATTAGCAAAAATGGCTTCTTGTAGGCAATCTGCATAATTGCCCACCAGTCTCTCACATCAGCTTGGTGGAATTTGTACCACCCCACCATGCAAAATTCTTTCAGCCACAAGATGTTTGTGGGTTTCCTTGCATGAACTGCTCGAATCCCCCACAACATTTTAGTTGGACACCTCAATTCCAACATCTCAGCTCTATAGTTATCTTGGCCTAATACTCTGTTTCATTTGACCAAACATGGTCAGAATGAAATTAAGATGTAGATACATTGAAACACATTTGAGACAGGACTGTTGAGCTGTTGAGTGGCTGGCTGTGGGACTATAAACTTGTGAACTCCATACTTGATTGCTGGCCTCAGGCAGAGTCTCACAACAAGAGAGTTTATCTTTAATGATGTACTACATTTTTGTTTTTGAGTAGTTTTACTAATTCTTGCATGAAGTTTGTGTTTGTACTGCATAAAAAGAAGTTCCGTTTGTTTAATCTCTTTGAAGGGATGCTCCACCAGCAAGGGTGGATGACAACTTGAGTTGTGAAAAACCACTATGGGGTCTATTCACTAAGCTTCCGTAGGCAGCCGAGTGAACGACCGACCTGAAGCGAAGTGAGCCGAACGCTGTTCGGCTATTCACTTCAGGCTGGTATGGCTGATTCCAGCCTATATCGGCTGAAATCAGCCGTACATCGGGTGGCTTCATGTCGGCCGAACATGCTCAGCAGTGCTCAATATAAGTCCTATTTATAGTGTATTTTTCTTCCCTCATAATACCAAGAGTACTGATAGGGTGTAGCAATGTGGACATTTAATATTCTTTGTGTAGCTAGCTGGAACATTTTTATCTTTTAAATTGGGATAGTGCACCTGTAACACATTATTTTTATCACCAGTAAGTAAATTAATTAGGGTGGTGGAGGCTTTATGGTGATTTTGAACGATAAATTACCTAATCTGGAACAACTGATTCTGATTTCATGGATTGTAAATGTAGGGGTGGTTGTAAATGCAGGGATGCACTTCCTTTTGCCATGTGACATTTCTGCATTTTCATTAATATAAGTTATGAAAATGAATACACCATGTCAATTCTGTGTCATTTGTTTGAGCATATCCACTTTATCTGTATGAAAATCTAATATTTACCTGTTTAAGTATGTTGAAACAATTTCCATGAGGTATGCTTACTTTTTTCACATGACTGCATGCACTTTACTGGTGTTAACTAGATATACAGAGATGTGAATGTGCGTGTGTGTGAATGTGCTTTTAGATATTAGGATGGTATTATAAGTTGCTGGGGGGTGGTGTTGCGGGCCTGCACCTCAGAGAAAGAATGCCCTAGTTAAGATAAACTGTGAAAGCTACTTGGATGTAAAGGTAATATGCATCCAAGACTAGTTGTGTTTCATTTGTTTGCCACTATACCACTACCATGACCTAACAAACCTAGAAAAATAAAGGAAATAATACATTCAGCATTGTTGGGGCTTTAATAGTAGGTGGAATGACTAGAATGGCACTAGATGTATGACATTACCCCCAGGTCAATGTTGACATATTACACTTCAATAATGTACGCTTGGTAAATGTACTGTCTGCAATTGCTTTTTACTTGAGCAGTCACAATGGGATTGACTATATTTTTCAAGTGTTCAAGAGATACCTGTTTGCATCTTTCATTATATATATATATCTCTAACTATAGGTTTCCTTTCAAACATTTTATCCTACTACCATATAGGATAGTTGACAAGTAAACTGTAATTCCTGAATGTATGCATTAGACATTCTTACCCCTAAAGCTCATGACTGATTGATTTGTCCATTACGTCCCTCTGTTAAAAACCCCAATAATCACACAGACTGCGCAACATGGATTTAAGTGGCCACATCAGCCTTTTTATTAGCCAAAACAACATTAACAGTAACCAAAGTAATAAACAAAATAATATACAAATAAGTAATCTTAACGACTATTGGATCCGAGAAGGGGCCTTTGGGTGCCCAACAGCCAGAAAAGGCTAAAAACTGCTCCCATGTCCCCAGCCACACACCAACCAGCTCGAGGATAGGTACTGCTCACAGTTCCAAGGGGACAAATACTGACACCAACAGGGGGGAAGCACCCAAACCAGCTGATGGACTCCCATTTGTGTAACTGACTCAGATTTTCAGATCCCCAAAGACAACCTAACCAGCCAAGCTGCCATGACATAAAAAGGACATTATAACCACCAGAAACCACAAAAATGAAGGGAGGGCAGGTGGGACAACCTGCTTTCTCCATCGACTTTCCAGAAAGAATGCCGCCCAGGCCTTACAGTCCCAACCCATGCAGTTCCTCCCGGACACCTGACCCCAACCTCCAATCTGTTAAGATCAGCTAAATCCCTTTTTATTTTAATCCCTTCTCCAGGGACTATTCCTTCCCTCAGTCATGCAGCCCCTCCGCTCATTCTCTTTGGGTCTGTCTTTACTATGAAATATTATTAAGTGGTGGTAATAGTAGAAAACAACTTTTAAAAATGGAAAATGTTTAAAGGCAAGACATTGCCTTCTTTGTGTCTTGATGATTGGTGTAACATTTAGATCACAGCCATTTTTTACTTAATCTCAGTATTTACTTAGTCATCGCTTATGTAATTTGTATTTCCACGTGTGTATAATCTAAACTTTACTAATGTAAGACCTTTTTGTGTTTAGGAAGAAAATGAAATTCCTGCAAGTGTCTTTGTAAAAGAACAAACACCAGTTCCTAGCATTACAGAAGGCATCGAAGAACTTGCCGACCCAAACAAGTTACAGGAGGAAACCATGCATACAATTGACCTATCTTCAGATGATGAAATTAATCATGATGAGGATGGCCATGATGACAGCTTAGATGAAAAGTTAGGGCCCAGTAGAGCAGAGAAAATGAAGAGGTCTAGCCTAAAGAAAGTAGATAGCCTGAAAAAAGCTTTTTCTCGTCAAAATATAGAAAAGAAGATGAACAAGATTAGCACTAAAATTGTGTCACCAGAAAGAAGAGAGAAAATTAAAAAGTCATTTACACCATCCCAAAATAAAACTTCAAAAGGCTCATCATTCAAGGTTCCAATAGGCTTTAATGTGAAGAAATCGCATGATGAAGAGACACATACAGAGAATGAAGGAAAAAAGGAAGATGTAGAAGAACAAGCTGTAAATGAGCAGGATGTCAGTCAAGAAGATGAAAAGACTTCTCCAACAGAGGATGTAAATGCGTTTGAAGAAGTAAAGGTGAAAAAAGATGCCACTGATAAAGAAGACATAACTGAAGAAGTACAAGTGGTAAGGAGAAATACAGAGTTGGCTATTGTTGAAGATGAAGACGAGAATGAAATAGACTTTGAATGTGAGAATCCGTTTAACCCTGAATATAAGCCAAAACCTGGGGAACTAGAAGACTCCTATGAAGCTCCTACTCAGTCAACTGCTCTCCAGATAGACCAAAGTGCATAAGTTGATCTTGATTTATAAGCATCTGGTTTTAAGTCATGTTTCATGTGGAAATGAAAGCTGATTAATGGAGTACAGGTGGTAATATGTTTTGATTAAAGAGAAATCTTGTTTTAGATGGGAGCAATATATTTTGATGAGGTTGCTGCTTATAAATTTGTTTCCTAGAATATCTTGTAAGTAGCTACCAATTTTCAATCCCTTTTGTTTATTTTAGTACTAATATATTCCGCTTGTGTTTAGATCATGTTAAGCAAGAACTGCATTATCCTTTTACAATAATGTATAAGGTTACTTTATAGTGTGAAAGTGCTTGCAGTAATTAATCATTTAACTGATTCCACAATGCCATTAAAGTGTGCACCACACACAATGACATTGTGCGATCACAGAATAAACCACTCTAAGATATTGGTCAGAGGAAGAAGTGGGTGTAGTGTGTTAGTTATGGTTACCAGTTTGTCCCTGCTTCTCCACCACTTGGAAATTACAGTCTGAGAGACTTATAGGATCTTTGTCCAAAACCTTCATTCTCTCTCCACCTGCTGCCAGCCACAACAAATCCAGTGGACATCTCCAGCATCCAGGGAGTTCATTATTCTTTAATTTTGTAAAATGCCCAGACCTGGGCTTTCAAGGCATTTTGCCAGGTTTACGGATACAGAACTAAGTGTAAATAACACACTACTCTCCCTTCCCTCCCAATTTTACAAATCCCTAGTCAACACCATTTAATTACACGAATGATTATGCAAGTGGCATTGTGTGATTTAGATTAGCTGCACTTAGGGCAAGTCATAATTTGTTGGGTATAAGCACCTAAAGGGAATATGACATGGAGAAAAACACCTGTCTCAGAAGCGTCCGATGTTATCTCTCATTCCATGACTTACAGGTTGATTGTTTGTCTCCGGGCAGTGAAACCAAGCCTGTTTAGATTTAATGTGAGTGAAGTCACTGCCTGAGAACTAGTATGTAGTCCAGATATCATAAAATATCATCAGATGCTTCTGAGAGAAGGGATTTTCTTAATGAAAGACTGTTATGATAGAAATTGAAAAAAGTTTGAAATCTGTATATTAACATATTTCAAGTTACTCATAGTGGGTCTGCCAGCCAGTTTAAACCTTTAAAAGTACAATCCAGTGAAATATAAAAAGGATTATACAGTGAACACAACTTAACTGATCAGAACTATTTTTCATCCAGGAATTTCTATATCGCACAAGTCCAACTGTTGCTGATCTGCTAAACCCTGAGTATGCTGCAGAAAAGATATTCCCAATCACTCTTAATGCTCTTACTGCAAGCTTGCTATCTCTTACTTCCAGAAAGAAAGGATTCACACAGCTCAGACCTTGGGAAGTACACTTCCAATGACCACGTGAGGTACTCTCTGCAATATGTCTGCAGTGGTTTACACAACTCTCAAAAAGGGAGAATTAAATAAAAATTCCTAACAAGTGCAATGTTGCTACATGTCTGACTTCTTAGGGTAAAGGTCTAGGAAGTCAGATGCTTTCTTAGCAAGAAACTGTTCCTAACAAGGAAGGAAATCTTCAGGCAGAAATTTTACTGTCAGAGATTTAAAATGCCTGACAGGCTCACTTTAAATTAGGTCACCCAGCGTTTCATTGGATGTGTTGCTTTAAATAATTTTCTGTATTATAAAAAGTATGATAAATATTAACTAAACAGACAACAATTAGATTTTCTTTACACTCATTGTTAAGTGATCTAGCCACTGTTTTATAAAGATTATATTTGTTTTAATACAATAGCAAACAATAGACAACAGCTATATACTGCTTTCTTTAGCTGAATTTACTGTCATTATTGGTGGGGGGTGTTTTAAGGGCTGATTTATAACTGCACTGCATTAGAAAGTAGTAATGGTGCTGGGGGAATACAGTTATCACATATGTGAGACATTCTGAAGTTTACCTAAGAATTTGACGCAATAGACACATTTTTAATTATGCCCTCCTCCTGCAAGGAACACGAGTGGCTACTAGTAGCCAGAGTCACTATCACTTTAGGTAGTCTAATGAAATAGAGAGGGTCTATATAGCCCAGACCCCCTGCTCTAAATACTCACCCAAATACAAATTACTGTATTTAGTATATAGAATATAACTACTGCAACTCTCATAATAAAACAACCACTCTGAAATTGCCCCTTATTTGTTATTAACTATAGCTGTGTAATGTAAAACTGCCAATTCATTTTTGCAATTAACAGTCTGGATATTATGCACACACTAAGGGAAAGATTTAATGAAAGAGACACTATACACCCTCACAACACTAAACATAAAAATGTATCATAAAATGTATATTTGCTTGTTCATGCCTGTGTGCATTTTAATGTAATGCTAATAATTCACACATCACAAAATATAAACATGTATATTTGGCTTGCTTATGGCCACATGTATTTTTGCATAATGCTGTGCTTACTTATGACCTAGACATGATAACTGCCTTACTGCTGCCCATATACCCCCAAGACAGCCCATTGAATAAAGAGGATAGCCAGATGTGTAGATACAGTCTGAATGTTCTAAGGCAACTAGAGAAGAAGAAAAGTCACATATACCTGAAAGCTCAGCATGGTTCAGAAGGGACTTTATTGAGAAGAAAGCTTTGGCATATCACCGGGAAACGTTGATCAGGTTTCTAAGTCGACTGATTGGCCATTGCCCCTGAAAACAGGCAACTGCCTGGAGGGACACCTGCAAATATAAGATTGTTGACCAGCTTATTCCAAAGACCTGACATTTAAAGTTGCATTGTAGCTTTCTAGAAAATGGCACACAGCTAGACTACTGTTTTTTCCCCAGAATATGCCATCACCATTTTGACTCTTTACTTTTACTGGCTTTCAATTTGTATTATGAATTTGCTCCTGCCAGGCTGTCTGGCTGCAGACTGATAATACAGGTGCATGCCTGTGGAAGAGATTCAGAAAAGTTTACCCTGCCAACTAAGAAAAACATGGTACAAACTCTGAAAATGTAATAAGAGATGAGGTTGTGCTGGAGACTACAATGTTTTATCTCGCTGGAGTTTCATTCTGCACCCACAGACATTCCACCGCTGCCCTGTACAGGTTGTCAATAGAGAAAACTCCAACAGGGTTATTCACAAAAGGGTGAAGTCTTTGGAGAAGGCAGGAGAAGTGAGTAATATAGGACATAATTCTCCAATTCATCTCACTTTCCAGTTCAGCTATGTTGTCCTAGATTGTTCACTTCTCCTGCCTTCTCCAAACTCTTCACCCTTTTGTGAATAACCCTGCAAGTGATTTCTGGTATAAATACTTACAATTCACTTCTAATAAATACCTTTAACAGCATATCTTATCATCAAATGGTAAGGCCTTCAGATCAGCTTTAAGACTCAATGCCCTAAACATTTAAGATCTCACTAACACACCAGTCAACATTTTCAGAGTTCCTTGATAACCCTGGTCAGTGACATCTACTACAGCTAAAGCAGTGTTGTGGCAGTGTAGTTGGGTTGTCCACTTGGTAAAATGTAAGAGTACAGGTGGTGCATGTTTCAACTTTTTACCTAAAAAAAAGAAGAAAAAAAAGAACCAATGTCAAAAGCCTATTAAGGAACTAAATATGCATGTGCTAGTCAAAGAGGAGGTCTAAAAACATATACTGTGCTCCCATAGGAAAAAAAACCCCATATGTATAGGAAAAAAAGCATATGTATTTTTATTTATGAATAGATTCTCCTTTCGAAGCACCGATGTATGGAATCTGCTTTGTCAATTGGTGTGTATAAACTTCGGTACATGCACACAAAGATACACACATGGGCAATATAATACCACTTTACTGATGTTTCACTAAAGCTTTTTACATATTTTTACTGTCTCTTGTAATGATAGCAGAGCAAACTTACATGTGTTTTTCAACCCTATATGTAATACACATTCATGAATGTTAAAAGCCGTTAGATAGACTCAAAAATATTACAGAAGTATAGTAAACACCTTGATATGATTTGGATGTCTGTGAATGATGAGGCATACATATCCTTTAGTAAATCAGGCCCATTATATTACTATACACCACAGAAACCCCCCAAAAAACATAAGAACACACTATGGCAAGCCATAACAGGTCATTAGTAAGCATCTTGCAATTTTTACAGAAAAAATAGATATTTAGTCCAAATATGAAATGGTTACCCCTGCTTCAGAATCTAGTAGGCAGTCCCAAGTGTTCATAAGTAAAATAGTCTTGACTTGTAGATAACACTTTGAATGGGGCACTGCCAAGAGTGGAAAGAATGTGAAGAGGACTGGGTAATATTCTATGAAGGCTGGGCAGGTTATTATGAACAGCAGATCTTGATTTTCACTGAGTTACTGCAATGCACCTTAGTACAGCAAGCAGCAGTGTCTAGTACGCTAGTCTGTACGTTAGCCTTGCTTTGTACTTACTCAAGATTGATGATGGCTAGTAAAGGATAAGCAGTGCTCCTAAGAATTGAAATACAAACAAAATTATAGAACAAAACACAAATAAAACCGATATCTGATTAAAAAGTGTTACATAAAATATGTGATTGCCAAGCTTGATTCATGATGATAATAGAGTCCATCTAAGCACCAGTATTTACACTCACCTGTGTTTATATTAAATTTACAGTCAAGGTCAGGGGGCTGATTTTTTTTTCATTGCGGTCATCGCAAGTACGATCTGCCTGTCTAAGATGGGCAGGTTGTACGTTTTTTTAATTACTTTACAACCATCGCAAGACTAAGGTCTTGCGATGGTTGTAAAGTGTATGGCCACCTTTACTCTGAACATAAAAGAAAATTATTTTTTATTAAACCAGCTCTATATGTATAACTTGTGCATTATTTTTTTTCAGTAACACATAATGCAAACTAGAAATGTAGTATTCATTTATTGGACTAACAACCAACATATACTGCTTTTTAAAAAGAAAATAATTATAATATTATTATTTTTTTTGCAAATCCAATATAATATATACTTGTCATAGAGATCAGGTTGGACAAATCCCATGAGCAAGCGAAAAATAGCTTTTTCAGTTTTAATTAAGAATGTCTTTCTCAAAGAGAGCACCTCTTTGTTTGTCAGTAGGGTTTAGGTGGATCTGAAGTAAAGAAAGTGAAGGTTTGCCTATAGGGAACATCTAGTAATGTAAATTGTGCCTAAGCAGGACCCTGGAAAATTTACCTTTTGTCTGCAATTCCTTCTGAAAAATAGCAATGACTAGTATGTGAGGATGTCCAGGCAACTCCTGGGCCTGCAGTCTCATACCTTTTATATCTGTAGTGTGAGATCTAAGGCACTGCTGCTTCTGACTGCTAGTCTTGGGATAATTGAAGTGAGATCTGGTGCTATCACTACTGTGCTGCTCACTGTTTTCCTTGCTAGAGGTTCTGACATGAATAGGCAAAACCTTTGACAATACCAAGATGGCCAGCTCCACAAAGATGGAGCAGAACAAGATATGGTGATTAGTGCCTTGTCTGCCTCTTTGGGGTACAGCTCTCCATTGTCCAGTTCCTTTTTAATGATCCCCGCAAACAGTGAGCAACAACTCTTACTCATTTTCAAGTGTAGCCTTTAACAGGCAGGACTAGAGTGCTGTATGTACTCCTGAGCACATAGCTGCTAAAGATCGACTCCACGTTTGAAATAACTAGCTGTAATATATATATATATATATATTTGTCCAACCTTGATGCAGATGTGTGCAGCTATTGTAATGTAATGACTGCTTTGTCTGATAACTATTGCAGAAACTACATCAGAGATATAATAATGAGCATGAGAAATGAAAAAAACATTGACTTTTATAGAAAAAACTGGCAAAATGTTGTGTTTGTATTTATTTGCACTATAACTAAATACATACACATAAAACACTAATGCACATCTATCACTAATAAAAGTAGTATGCATACAGTAAAAGCATAAACATCATAAGAGCATAATCACGGAACAGTGATCTAGTAAAGTCTTCTTACATTTGCTGACAGTTCTATAGCACATATAGCTTTCGAATCCTTTTCTGTTATATTTTTCATATTCTGATCTGTAATTATTTTAAATTTTTTAAATACATCTTTATTACTGAATATATTTACGTATCAGAGGCTAAATCTTAATGCATGCTCTCGTTTGATTTTGAATGACCAAATCTTAGAACAGTTTAATAATTTTAAACTGTTCAGAGGAAAGCTATGCAGATCAATGTATTTAGTTGAGGCATAAAAAGATTGTATAGTGAAGCAAGATGCCATTCTTAAAAAGGCTTGCTCAACTACACAGGTGTAGCAAAGTGTTTATTGTGCCTGAGATTGTTTTAAACTATATGAGTTAAAGGACACATCTACCGAGAGACTGAGGAGGCAAAATATTAGTGACTGACTGATGTTTGTCTTCAGTACATTTTGAGTCACTGATCTAGAACAAGCATGCAGCTAGTGAAATCAGAGGAAGTTGTTGGCTCAGAATAACAGCCAGCCAGCTAGCATTTTCAAAAGAGGGGTTCAGCAATGGCAGCCTTTATATTACCTCAGGTTTCCTTTAAATTTGGTTATGATATTGCCACTAAATGTAATTGTTTTTGGCACATCTGATAACGATGAGCAATTTTGGTCAAGTAAATTGTCTATATTGACGTGTGATTGGTCAAACACTGTATTAAAAAAGAATGTTACTATAGAGTACACTTAGCTTACACAAAATATATACCCCACAATACATCACATAATTTTAGAAACATACAGCAACTTTATTGCGTAATACTGTATATGTGATCTGAGTAGAAGCTTAGGGTTTATTTGTAACAAAAGCCCATTAGCAAAGCTTGTTTAAGGCATTTTTCATACGGCGTTCCAAGCAGATCCAACCGGTCAATTTTTAAGACGGACCTGATCGGAAGTTCAATGTTAGCCTACAGGCTGGTGGATGAAAATGGACCTGAGTCCGTTTACATCTGATTATTTCCGAATCCATCTAGGTAAATAAAATAAAAAAAACAACAGCAGAAAAGAGTTTAATTTTTGTGGACAAGAATGTGACAGATCGGAGGTAATCAGATGTAAACAAACACGTACATTACATCCGCCTGCCCATAGACCTAACATGGGTCAGTTTAGTTCAGTATGCAAGGAAAAAACTGAATGGACACAGATATCATAAAAGTGACCGTACTGCTTCGATCAGCAGGAGATCTTTTCAAGGATTCCCTGCTCATTCGAGCAGACGGGTGCCCATGGGAAAGGAGCATAAGACAAGCTAACTCTACTTATATTACGGTTTAAATGCATGATAAATAGTAATTTCAATGACTACTAACGTGTGCTAATATAACAGCAAATGAAATGTATGTATAATGACTTATGATACAATTGGTGATTTTTTTTTTTTTTGTCAAGATAAATGAATATTTTTATTCTATATAAAATTATTTAATAAACAAAATGTAGTTTATTCCATGTTCTAAAAAAAATATTGTACAGTAGATCATAGTAGCTGTTAAAAGGAGAATAAAGGTAATGAACATGTCCTTTTACCCTCCTAGCAAACTAGGTAATTGAAAAGATGTCATCAAAACAGTACCATATTTTTAGACTATTATTCCAGTTGATTTGTCTTTCAAGGAAAAAGTACTATAGCTAGAAGGGTTAGATTGATGATGTTGCATTATCTGTAATGGTGATGTGTATATGTTGTGGTAGATTTTCTGGTTCTAGATTTCATCAATCTTTCTGTGACATTTAAGTTAGCATCCCCCCAAATGTTACCCTGGGATTAATATTTCAGAAAGTGTAATATCATTTTTAATACCAGAAATACTATTTGTAATACACTGTGAAAGTATTGCTAAGAAGATATCACATGGCATAAATATCCAGTTCTTATATTTTATACACATTTACTAAGGTATTGTATCTCCTCCTATCCATGCCATTTGTATATGTAAGAAGGCAGCGGTGCCCTTGATCTAACTGTCCTGGTTTAGGAAAGTTGAACATAACGTTTATCTGCCAGAAGAATTTGGAAATGTCACATTTCTTGTACAGCAAAGTAAGCTGTAATAAAATGTGTTCCCTGTTTACATTCAGCGTGTCATGCTACTACAGAGAATATAAATGGAATAGTATACTAAGTAAAGAGTATGAATAATAGTATATGAAATAATTGTATTTTTAGAGGAATACAGAAAACAAGAAAGTTGTAATTTTGAGGAGGAACCTAGGAAAGTAAAACATCCCCATAAGGTTATTGTAGTATTTGTAGTATTTGTCAAAGGAAACTTGCATTGTTAAGGTGCCCATACACCTGCCGATGATCGTACGATAATCGTGGGTTGGTAGCATGCTCGGAAGACAAAAGCCACACAGGCCGGTGTGTGCAAGCGCACACTGCCCGCTCAGCATTGCAATCATCGGCAAGCCTTACCGAACATTTTATGTTGTTTAAGATTTTAAGATTTATAGGCACTTTCTGAACCCTAACCCACTTTCTGAAAGGCACTATTTAGATACCATAGGGGTGTGCCTACTTTACTTTAAAATGGTTGTGGCGGTGCAGTAGAGAAGAGCTACAATCAGGCACCCTATGGTATTATGCAGCAATGTGTTATTCTTTATACAGTATGTTCAGTAACAATGCAGCTTTTCATTAAAGACACCAGTCAGCAGTCTTCTAAGTTAAAAAGGATCCAGTACTGAAGGCTATACAAGAGGTAGCACCCTGATCCCTTTCTGTTGATCTTTCTGCCTGGGAGTGGGGTTAGAAGGTTGTGGTCCTATGCATGCAAATTATGCCACCACCTGGAAGTTTCATCCTAACACATTTAACTATATTGTCAGTAACATTATCACCCTCAAAGCAGCATGAAACCAACACTTCCAGAAGTTAGCCTCCCTTCCATACATGTGAACTCTACAGGGCCCATCCCTGGAAAAGGGGAGGCCACATAGAAGGACTGGACTGCATCAGATTACATGGACCTGTAGGTGCTAGGTGCAGCTGCAATTAGTAAACAGTTGTATACCGTTGTGTAATCTTCTGTATAATGGGTCAGAATGTGTTTTGCCAATTAGATTTCATTAGTTAGTACACCTGTATATATTCTAGTTTTTAACAGATCTACAGCAGTGAGTTCCAGAATATATGTATAAATGTGAAAATTTGTAATCCATACTTTTAAAGTTTTATTTTTGCCAATGAGCTCCGGTTAATAATGTCTTTAGACTTGTAAATTGAAATGCAGGTGTGTTATGGCATGTTTATAGAAGAACTCTGCAAGCCACTATCCACATATAAACCGAATAAATAATATATGTAGTTCCAATGCCATTTCATAAAAGCTGCACCACTAAAATTGCTTAGCCTTTCTTACAAATACCTACCGTAGATGTAACCGACTACACGTTGCAAAATAAGTCAGTCTTTATGCTGCCTGACCAGTCAAGGCTAACATTCACATTGGAATTACCCCCTAGACCCAATCAGGAGTGGGCATCTAGACATGGACAACGATAGGCTGGCTCATTGCTAGGATGACTATTAGTCACTACAAACTACTCAGCAAAGACCCTGACACAGTCACCATCCTTAAATAAATGTCTGCCCCTTTTAGATGTGTCGAAGCAAACCCGTGTTAGAAATTAGTTTGAAGGAGGGCATCCATTGAATTGCAGTAGTAGGTTGCCTTTAGTTATTTGCAGGTTGAGCTGAGTAATTTTTGTTACTGCATTCTTCAGAAAAACTCCACTTACAAAAAACTTTTAAAAGTCATACACATACATAAAAAGTCAAATAGAATTAGGATCTGTTAGTGGACAATTGTCCTTATGCCAAAACTGCAGGTCTAAGCAAAAAACAGTGAAAATATCTGCGGACATAAACCTAATGGAGTTTTCCTTCCATGGCATCATGTGTCATACATTCCCTTGTTAGGTGGGGCATTGACAGAGTTGAATTTCCCTGTGATTTCCAGTAACCATGAAGCAGTGTTGATCCAGTTAACAAATAATGATTAAGGCTAAGTTACTTTTTGAATTTTCAAAGTATTTAAGAAATTAAACTCTTTTGAAAGTGAAACATTAAATGCTTCAAACTGGTGTTCAGCCTAAAAGAACAAAAATGTGTGTGCAGTTACCCATAAAAAAATGTAATAGTTAATTTCCATAAATTTTTCTCTTAGCTTTATAATATGACACATTTGTTTCTGGGTCACACTGAGACATCAGCTCTGCTGGTAAAATTGAGAGGAAAGTTTTTTTTGTTTTCGGTAGACCAGAGTTCTTAATTCTCCATGAATTCATGTTTCTAGCTTTCTTACTAATGCTATGTAAGTGAAAATTTTCATATGCTCTTACCTAGTAGAATTTTGTGTTTATCAAAAGGCCATTAAATGCGTGTCTATATGATGTATTTTGGAGAGGTTCTATCATCACTTTAACACAAAGCTTTCAGAGTTTTAGTTTAGTTTAAGCCACACAATAACATGTTTATGTTTATTTCTATTCACAATACTTTTCCAATTATGTCTCTGTAACAAAATTATATTGTAAATAAATTTAATGAAATGTTAAAAGTGTTTCTTGTTTATATCACTGTATGATTTTTTTTAAACAAAAACAATTTGTGTACCATCAATTTATAATTAAAGAAATGTGGGGTTTATTTTTATATGGATAAAGCCTACTTTCACCTATCCAGTGAGCACCTTTCTGCTGCATTGTTAACCACTTGAAGACCAGTTGTTTACACCCCCTTCCTGTGCAGGCCATTTTTCAGTGTTCAGCGCTGCAGTACTTTGACTGAGGTTTATTCCGCCATGCAACGCTGTACTGAAACAAATTTTATACAATTTTTGGGGGGCAGATAGAGCTTTCTTTTGGTGGTATTCAATCACCACTGGGTTTTTATTTCTTACTATATAACGAAAAAAAGTACCCTATATTTTGAAAAAAACCTGTTTCCCTATTATTATCACCCCAATTTTTGGGTAAAATGTAAAAGACGAGGTCACGTCAGGTAAATAGACACCAAACATGTCGCAGAAAACGACCACACCTAAAATTGGCCATAGGCGACACTTTAAAAGCTTTTACTGCTCATCAGTTTAGTGTTATCAGTAATTAATGGCCCTAAAATTATTGCTCTCACTCCGACGTTCGCGGCAATATGTAACATGTGCGGCACAATAGGCAGAATCGTAGGCGCATCTGACACATGTTTGTGTGTGTATGTGGGGTGGCGGAGGACTTTAAAAAAATGTTTACTTTTTTTTATTAGTGACTATTTTTTTAAGCGTCTTTATTTTTTTATGCTTTTACTTTTTTGTTCCTTTTTTTTTTTTACACTTAACTGTATTGCTATCACATAAGGGGATAAGAAACCCCTATGTGATAGCCAATTCATATAACAGGTACTCTTTATGGAGACATCAGGGATCTCCAAGACCCCTAATGTCACCTAGGGACCCTCAGAGAAGCAGAGATTGTGTACTGAACTCCCTTTGATCTCCAGTGACAGAGTCGACCGTGCCGGTCCCAGTTGCGCCGTGCACAGGGGATCTCGGGACTGGCAGCGGCGACTATGGTGGTATGGGGGGAGCACACACCGGGGGGAGCTACTACAAGCAATCAGGCATCTCATCGCTGGCTGTTTACATTTCTGACAGTTTCCACACTCGTGTGCGCGCTGAGCACTGCACACGAGCGGAGGGAGGGGCAGGACATCTTAAGACGCCCTCCCGCTCCTATAAGGCTCCCGTCCGGCCGTTCAGGAACGGCCATGGATGGCAAGTGGTTAACTAGTGTTCTACATGCTCTAACTAGCAGTGGGCTTGTACTCCCAGAGGAAGATGGGGATGTCTAGATGACCAATAATTCCTACAAGGCAGCCCAGCAGAGACCCCAAATATTTGTCCTACTGACTGTTATCACTGAAAGTTTTAGAAAATTCCAAATTATGAGCTGCCATCAAAACATGAATTAGATGGGAAATATTCCAATAGGGACACTAGCTCTGGTGACCATGCTGACTACCAGGGATTTTGCTCTTTTGGAATGGGTTTCCTCTTGCTTCCTGTTGTAGCAATAAGACAGGAAATTAAGTCTTCCATTATGTAAACCTAATGGCAAAAAAAGCTGGCAGGGTATAGCCCTCTATCCAAAACTAAAAAAAAAGAAAAAGTTTTGGCTTTTGTTTTACTTTAATCTAGCTTCTTTGCCCAACTTGAGCTATGACAAACAAGTTATGATCCAAGGCTTCTGTGTAATGTATGGATTAAAGAGCAGTACTTTTCTTAATCAACTGACCTGCCTACATTCCCTTCTTTCAGTTCAGGCACTTATCACTGCCATACTGCATTTCCTTTGTGAAGCTCATCATTGCCGCTTACAATTACATTCAAGTGTATTTCCCTTTATTTAACCACACTACTGTTTTATTTACAGTCTTCTCCTAGCTTGATTTTCACTTTATTATAATCATTTGATTTCTTAGTTTTATACCACAGGAATTTCAACTCTTGGTCACAAAGAGGGAACTTTATCAAAACTAGACAAGACAAAATCGGGAGCAGTTGCCCATGGCAACCAAACAGCTCCTATCTTTCATTTTGAAGCTTAAAGTTTATTTCCACTTTTGCAGTTGAATCATTTATCAATTCTGTAGCAGAAGAATCTGGAGTAGTTGCCAACCAATCAGCTTCTCTCTTCAGTTTGTTCAGTTAAGGTTTGAAAATGAAAGGTGGATGCTGATTGGTTGCCATGCACAGCTGCAGATTTTGTCTGTTCCAGTTTTGATAAATTCCCCTCTATATATATTTGTTACTTGTTCCTATTTGCACCGCATAC
>NW_017307416.1:67873-106766 GCF_000935625.1 Nanorana parkeri | reverse complement strand
ATTTTAGATGTTTTGTTGCAGCAGCAAAATGGCTGAATCCAGGTTTTTCTGAGCACCTTCACAGTGATCTGTCCTTATAGAAAGACTTAGGACAGAAACTTGGGGATTGTGTTTCTCTCATTAACTCTATTAACATACAATGCAGAAGCCTGGCTGTTAATCCTTTTAACCTTTTGTTAGGACAGGCAGTTTAAAATCTACTTCATACATTATGAAATGAGCCAGGGCAGTACAGAGAGGGTTAACAAACCCCTCACAGCCCCCCTAACATTACAAAGAAAGGAGAAGCATGTAAAGAACTTAAGTAATTTTCAGGCCTAAAATGTGGAATATAACATGGGTGCAAAAAATTAAAAAAAGGCCTCAGTCATGAAGGGGTTAAGCTGCCAGAAAAATGTTTTTTTTTTAGCTTATGGTGTGATTGGTAACTAATATAAAACAGGTGTTATCCCAATTTGGCTGCAGAAGTGGAAATACACTAAAGGTGCCTATACACCTTACAACCATCGCACGACTTTCGTTGTGCGATGGTTGTAAGCTAATTAAAAGCTTGTACGATCTGGCCATCTTGGACAGGCAGATCGTACTTGCGATCATCGCAAGCACGCCCCGCTGAGGGGCGGGCTTCCGATGACTCCAAAGCCGCACGGGCAGTGTGCGCTTGCGCACACTGGCCCGTTCGGCATTTGTCTCCCGAGAGCGGCACTAACACGCCGAGAATCGTATGATTCGCGGCGGGTTTTCAAGCCTGCACGGGAGACAAAAGATGTGCGACCGCACAGTAGAAACGGTCGAACGCCTTCCATACACCTGCCGATTACCGTACGATCGCGGGATTTCTCGCGATTATCGTATGATAATCGGTAGGTGTATGGGCACCTTGACTGATCAAACTGCTCCAAATTCTGTCTACTCCACTTTTGATAAATTCACTCAAAATATTTTATCAAGGTCCTTCTATTCTTTGAAATCAGGTTGTTACACTAAAGGGCAAATGCCCACATATAATTAGTGACTGTGTTGCTGTTTTTCACGTAGTTTTGCAACTAAGTGAGTTTACGTGAGGATACTAGGAGAATGGAAGTTTTTTCCCCTTATTGTCATTTTCATTACCAAAGAGTCCAGACAGCTCTTCAGATGCAGTTTTCTGGATTGGCCAATTTTTTGCTCAGCCTTGGAAGACCGGAAGAAGTTGTGGGGCTTGCCTGTAAAGCTCTACTTGGGGTGCTATCCAGGCCAACTGATGTACTGTGTAAGTTGGCTGAAGAGTGCTAAACAGGACCAGGGCCAAGCTACAGCCACTGGTGGAAGTCTGTCCACCTGGCTCCTGCTGTCACCTGTACTGTGTATCTCTGTTGCGGTAAGTCATAGCTTTGCCCTTCTGGGAGCTATAGTGTGTGCTGGGCCAGTTATCCCCTTAGGGTTAACATCTGAACTTTAACTGGTGTAATCTCCAGGAGCTGACATATGCGTCATATGTGCCCATCTACTGTGCCTGTGTGGCCTTTCTTATTGTTGTGGCTGCTGCACATGGGCGTGCTGCCTTTCTAGTGCACACACACTCACTCACTGCCTCTCTGCCTTCGGCTGCGTACTATACCACCACGTTCCTCTCCTGAAACTGGATATTGGGTTCTCTGCCACTGCCTATGGTGTCTACTCCTGTGGCCGGTTTTGACCCTTTTGTGGACTGTCTCACCTTTGGAACAGCATATCAGATCACGGATGGATTTTCTGCTGCTATGTCTACAATATATGGCCAAAATCACTTCCAAGATATCTAAATCAGAATGTAGGGGTGCAAGCATGTTTCTTCACACTCTTCTTTAGAGTCTGTCTCTGCCTGCAGCTGCAGTCAGTTCACTCAATTAAGGAAGAGGAGGAATGCCACCTGTCCTTTTAAGATAGTTTTGTGCTTCATGAGCCTGAGCGGAGCAACCAATAATAGAATGCTATGGATGTCTATGTCTCTTTAGCCAATCAGTAGGAGTTTCATAGCCAGTGGTGCATGCTGGGAGAGGACATAAACATCTGGGTCTGAGCGTGGGCTAGTCTCTTTCTCCCCTGGGCATCCTGCCTGCGGGAGGTGCATTAGATGTGTGCTGTTTGACTAGGCTTAAAGCCTACAGGTGGTCAGCTGAAACCCAGTCGGGGTCCAGAATTATTCCTGGAATGGAGGGCCAGGGAGGAACTTTGTCTGCTGGAGGTACCAGAAAAGCTAGGATGGGCTTGGAGAGAAGCCTGGTGTCTCACCTAGGGGAGATCTCAAAATATCTGCCATCTATGGTGCTTTATCACGGTGTCATCGCACTTTTGGCTTGAGAGCCATTTACACTGTGAAGATGAAGAGTGTTTGGTGAGTCAGGAGTTCTGTGTTCCTCAGATTGTCTGCAGCCTTATACCCTCTCTCCCTGTTTTTGGCTGTTTGTTCTAATAAAGCATCATAAAAATCAGAAAAAGTGATTGGCGCACAATTTCACTTCACGCATCCCACATTCCGGCTAATGATCCATCCCTGAGGTGAAATGTCAACCCCTCCTGTCCCTAGAATTCAGGGGGTCTACAACATTTTGTATTAGACATGAGGACATGGAGGGACATACCATTGCTGAAGTGGAGGAGGTGACAGGATGGAGGGAGCACTCTAAAAGATAGCCGACTCTGAGGTTCAGGTGAGTATAACTTTATAGACGAAAACAAGTACTTAACCCTTGCAGTAGCCCCACTGCAAGGGTTATGAGAAATGTTCCCAGAGTTCTTCTTTAAGGATACTCTAGCGGTTCGCAATGCACTCTTGTCTGGAGCTGGAGCAACCTGCATCTGAATTCTCTAGGGTTACCAGCCTCTCTAAAAAGACCAAAACCTGTAAAAAAACCTTCCCAGTACACTCACTTCTGAAACCAGTTTTGCATGGTGACTAGCCTAATCTGGACAAATTATATACTGCACCAAAACATTTTGCTCAGCAGTACTCTACTAAGAGGGGAAGAGATTGAGAACAGTCCCGCCATTCTTGTTGTGCACCCAGCGATTTCCTGTCTTAATAAGACTCTGACCATTCTAGTTATGGACATCACAATGATTAAAGATCCTGTGGATAAAATACTAGAAGCCCTTTATAAGGTCTTATTCTCCCTAACAGATCTTACCCTGCAACTGGTTATTGCCGTTGAGTCCATCAACCAGACCCTGGGGGGTAGAGATCCAGGATTCATCCTTACTGATCCCTCTATTCTCCAACAATTGGAACTTTTTACAGTAGTCCTGCACTACCATGTTGATGGGCTTCTGATAACCAGCATAGGTGTCCTATCTGTGCATAGGTGGAGGCACCTTTTTTATGGCGAATCTCTGGACAACATTATTAAGGATGTCACATGGGGAAAAAGCACCCTTTAGCCCCAGCAAAAGTAGGCTAAACCTCAGATGAGAAAATCTTGCACTTCTGAAACTAACAGGCGTTCCTTTAGTTTCTCCAGTCCTCTAGGCCAAACCTGGGACTCCACCGCAAGTCTTGGACTCCCAAAGCCTCCAAGACCGATAACAAGTCTTCCTCACAATGAAGGGATGTCCCTCATTTTTTAAGTAGGGAAACATTTGCTGACATGTGCTACATTCTAGGCTGAAAGCATCTTGGACCAGAATGTGATAGGTCATCTACCTATGACCTGGTTCATACCTAGCCAACCTCCACACTGCTCTGACACAACTTATCTCTCATCTTTCTGTCACATCAATGCTACCTGCGGTCCGGTCCAATGGGTGCGATCAAAATACTGCAAGCACTATTTTGATCGCACCGGACCGGACAATGTGCCTTGCGATCCCGTGCGGGCTATCACATTGTGGCCGGAGGGCGTGGCTATGGTGCCATTCAATTCGTTGTGCGATGGTTGTAAGCTAATTAAAAGCTTGTACGATCTGGCCATCTTGGACAGGCAGATCGTACTTGCGATCATCGCAAGCACGCACCCTCCTGCCCCACAAAAAAGTGAGCCGGCCGGAATGCGATGCAGTGCGTTCCGGCCAGAATCGGACTGGAACGCACTGCATATGGTGTGAACTAACCCTTATAGTTTGTTTCCTTTAGAAAGCAGTCACAGCCTCAGTAAAAAAAAAAACATGTTGCCTGCCATCATACTGCAGCGTGGGACACTTGCTCTCTGTGGGAAAGCAGTGGTCTATCTGCAGTGGTCTATCTGCAGACACACCCCCTGCAAAGTTCAAGCCAGAGCTTTCCAATCAGCAGGGAGCATGAGCTTTGAGGATTGCAGAGATATAGGTCTGACTGAGCAAGGAACGTGTCAGATCTCTGCATAGTAACCAAGGCTTTCCCTCAGAGAACTAGGGCTCCACTCTGCAGCTGGTGTTAAAGGAGAACTATGAGGTGAGTGCTTTTCACTCACCTCATAGTTCTAGCCGACCTGTGACAATGAGACTGTCACAGGTCGGCTCAGTAGATCGGGAGGTGAGCGAACACATACCGGGTTCGCTCGCCTCTCGATCCTGTCATGGCTCTCTGCCGTGACAGGGGGAGGGGCTGGATTCCCCTCTCCCCGCTCCGATCTGCCAGCGCTGACTGGCGGAACGGACGGGGGAGGGGGCGGGTACAGCTGGCTCTGCTTCTAGATAGGCAGAGCCAGCTGTCACTCACACAGCTGGGCGGATCACGTCATCTACATCGGGATCTGCTCCGGCTGCGGCGTCTCAGTATACCGCGAGCTGTAGCTCGCGGTATACTGAGCTTAGGGTAACGGGAGGACGCTAGTTTGTGTCCTCCCGTTACCCTAAGGAGAACTATGGGGAAAAACACTGACCCCATAGTTCTCCTTTAAGAGACAGGCTTTTTTACTTAGGATGTAGCTGCATTAGAAAGAGAACAAAGACAACAAAGTTCAACTGCGCTATCAATGTAAAGGCTTCTGGAAAAAATAAAGTGTTTTTTTTCTGGCATTTGTTAAAGATTGCAAACAGTACATTAGCATGCTGCCTGTTTCTTGCACCATTTGTAGTGTGCCATACTTTGGCCAAAAACAAACAAACAACATTCTGAATAAATATACAATATATTCTGTACAAACCTGTGCATACATATTCAGAAGTGGACGAGGGAATAATTTCTTGAATTTTGAATTTTATATTTTTTGCAGTGGTACGGCTGGTGGGCTCAGGATGTACCAGAGGACATCAGTTTATTACTGATATACCTGTATAATACACAAAAGATTTATGTGCTACGCTGTGCTACTTTGAAATGAGCATCTTCACATTATCCATAGCATTTTGCTTTCTGTACTGGTCACTGTTAATCAAAACAAAATGTTGGTAGATACTGGCACAGATTTTGTTGTTTTAGGAGGGCACACTGTTGGGAGTTCACAATACTTCTTTAGAGCCGTTTCTTACAGATCACTGAATTTCACTACTTCATCTGGAAATTGGGCTTCTTTAGTAGCTTTTTCTAACAATTCAGTTGAGATATTTGCTTTGTACATATTGAGTCATGCAGACATCTAAGCATTTAGGAAACGCATTATTGCTGTTTAGCATAAGTGAAGAAGAAAGTATACAGAGTAATACTATGTGCTTAATTTGATCTGATCAAAAACCCCACTTATAGCAGCCCAATGCTATGTCCTAGAATGTAAATCAATATTTTCTGCCAGAACAGTCTCTATTGATAGATCATTATTGCGCCTCATACACAGTTGAGGTGTTATACTGTGTAGAAATAAATGTTATGTTGATGCATTGATGATTGATTACAATATATAGTAAAATGTATTTGAAACCTTCGAAGGTATGCTGGTGTTCTGTGTATTTATTATTGAGGTGAAACATACGGAGACACATTGCTTACTACTGTATGCTGCTCTGTAAGGGGTGCGCTACACTTGGGGGTTTCGCGTCCGGGATTTCCCTGTTATCATTCGCAAACTGTGCTAAAGTTATCTAGCAAATGCCTCTAGCAACATAAAATACTGTATCCTGTGTCTGTTTGTGCTTTAAAAAAGAACATGTGCATTTTTATTGAAGAAATGACATTCAGTCTGTACACATTTTCTACCGGGAGAGAGGGAGGTTAAAGGGTTCCAGGACGAGAGCACGCACCGCTGTTGGGGAGGAGAAACTCCAGAACCCACCAGCTTGTACTAAGTGGGGGGAAAAGCCACACTCTCACCACTGTAATAGGGAATTGCAGCCTGTGTGAACGAGCATCCTCACACGTGCTGCGAAGCTGTGTTGGACCACTACAATACTACAAAAGAATGAAAAGATGTTGGGTTTCATGCCTGCCACTTCGAATTTCACCACTGTAGACTGGAAAAAGGCAATTTCACTGATTCAGGCCTTTGCTTCTAGTCGAGAGGGGGTCTGGAGCTGATCAGAGGATATGAGACGCTTGGAGAGGCTTGTCCTCGTTGCCCTGCTATTGACATGAACATTTATTCCTGGAGTCGCTGTCAACTGTGGAGAATTGCTAATGGAGATGACTTCTTCAAATTTGCCGGCCCGGGCAATAAGGGTACACTGGAACATCAGCACTGCTACTACTGTGTCGGAGGAGCCAGATATCACCACCGTTTTCTCAGCTGTACCCACTGTTGCTGCAGAGACCAGTCAGGCCTCAACATTATCAGCACCAGCTGTCACCACCAGCAAAACCGCCCGGACAACATTTAACGCTAGCAACGAAAAGCCACAATGGGCTTCCCGCGGTCGTGGTCGAGGCCTGCAATGCACTCTATCTGCACCCCAGCCAGGAGCCATGCCACATCAGAGGCTGGTAAGACTACCTTGGGAGATTGCGATGGGAATTTAACTAGTGGGACTGTCAACCGTTGCTTTAATTTAGTACCAGCGGAAGAATACTCCACTGAAACCCACTCCAGTATCAACTCTGACCAATTCTCAGATGTTTTAGACTCAGTATCTTTTTCCGGTTATTGGTCAGATGAAAGCAATAAGGGGGAAGATAAAAAAAGGTTCTGTTGCTAATGTTGCTACTTGTCCTGAGCATTCTGTCACTGCTCCACCTGTGATTGTGTCATCACCTATATCCTCTGTCAAAGCAAAGGAGGCAGAGACATCTCTCAAAAAGTCAGAGTCTGTGATAACACTTATAGTCACCTACAGGCCTAAGTCACCAGAACATGTTGCTCGAATTCCTGTTAAGAAGTCTCTGGATTCCTGCATTCCACTTGTCTATGGGAATCCCAAAACCTCCACTAAGCGAGCACATTTCCAAAGAGTGTTATTGAAACGTGTGGCTTAAGAATATGGTCTTTTATACCCTTATGTACCTGAAGGAATAATAAGGGAAATTGAAGATAAGCTGTTGGTGCTTGCTTAGGTTTGTCACCAGACCAGGCATTCTTGTATTATCAATGCCAATTCGAAGACTATATGGAGAATTGGAGTTATGGCCGCCATATCTATGCCAATTGTGTGGTCATTAGAAGGCAAAACCAGATGGATAGTAAAGGTGAAAAAATCAGCTGCCTGACCCTGACTACTGCTGGTGAAGTCATAGCAAATGGTGCAGTTGAGCTGTGATGTCTAACAGAAGAAGTTTTTTTTGTCCTACTCATGAGATGAAGAAATGTGCCCATGGGGAACTCACTTACCAAGACCACCCCTGTGAAATTGTGTTAAATTCTGAAATTGGAAATGCATAATTTTTTTTTTTTTTGGGAGACTTTACTGTAATAGATATGTTTGCAACTTGAAAGACGTTTTATGCCCAGGAGTCAGGACTCTGCTAAGATCAGTCCTATGAACTGTGACCTGATACTCTCACCCATTCAGCAAGTATGTCAAACTGTGATACTACAGCTGTCTCCGCCCCCACATTTTCAGCGGCCGAAATTTTGGTGCATCCCTACTAAATATTTTATCAGAATCTAAATTGGAATGCATTTTTTGTACCTAAAAAGTCCCCCAGTGTTGTTTTCTTACTTGGTTGACAAGAATTAAGCTATTATTTTTGCTAATGTTCATTAAATCCTCAGATTTTATTCAGATTTTTTTCCTGATGCTTTTTTCTGCCTTGTCATACCCTGAACAGCTGTAAATTCATGGCGGTGTAAGTATACAGGCAGACCACAATTAGTTGTTTCATCTAAGGGACTGAGCACTTTACTGCAGATATACATATGTATAAGAGGCGTGAGTTTTGCATCCCATCATGAATTTGTCTCTTTTTTACTCATAAGTGGCTATATTGTTAATTTATTTATTCATATATGTCAGTTCGTTTTATATTCTGTTAATATTACAAATCCAGATATTCATGTTATTAAAAACTTGTATTCCCTTTTCTAAATATAGTTTGGTGAGATTTTGTAATCTGATCCTGTTTTTTCATTTATATGTTTCACTTTTAAAATGTTTCTAAAGGCACCACTTTTTTGTTTTGTTTGGTAGAGTAGGGAAGGGTCAGTTTTTTTTATTGCTATCTGTCTCCCCATTAGGGAGATTCACCCTCTCTATTTGTCCTGCTGACTGCTGTCACAGCGACTAAAAGTGAGGGATAATCCAGAATTTTGAGTTTTTACCAGAAGAGCAACAGAATAGTAATCTTTCAATAAGGACCTCTCTTTGGAGAGATTTCTTCTCATTTCCCGCGGTCGTGGTTGAGGCCTGCAATGAAACGTGTGGCTTAAGAATACGGTCTGTTATACTCTTGTGTTCCTGAAGGAATAATAAGGGAAATTGAAGATAAGCACAACCAATGGTATAGTAAAGTTGTTGGTGCTTGCTTAGGTTTGTCACCAGACCAGGCATTCTTGTATTATCGACGCCAATTCGAAGGTTGTATGGAGAATTGGAGTTATGGTCGCCATATCTACGCCAATTGTGTGGTCATCAGAAGGCCAAACCAGATGGAAAGTAAAGGTGAAACAATTCATAGCAAATGGTGCAGTTGAGCTGTGATGTCTAACAGAAGAAGTTTTTTTTTTTGTGCTACTCATGAGCCGAAATTGGTCAGTTGGAAACTTGTGCAGAAGAAATGTGCCAAGGGGGAACTCTCTCACCAAGACCACCCCTGTGAAAATGTGTTTAATTCTGAAATTGGAAATGCATCAGGTTTTTTTTTTTTGGAGACTTTACTGTAATTGATACGTTTGCTACTTGAAAGATGTTTTATGCCCAGGAGTCAGGACTCTGCTAAGATTAGACCTGTGAACTGTGACCTGATACTCTCACCCATTCAGCACGTATGTCAAACTGTTATGTGGAGGTGATGCAAAGTCTTGACGCATTTCGTGAACAAAAGGTACTGCTTCAGAAAAGAGGTGAGTAAATGTAAAAGATGTTAGCGTTATATTAAAATATAGTATTTATTAGGGATGCAACCATCTGATCCTGTTTTTTCATTTCTATGTTTCACTTTTAAAATGTTTCTAAAGGCAACACTTTTTTTTTTTTTGGTAGAGTAGGGAAGGGTCAGTTTTTTTTTATTGCTAACTGTCTCCCCATTAGGGACATTCACCCTCTCTATTTGTCCTGCTGACTGCTGTCACAGCAACTAAAAGTGAGAGATAAGTGAGGGAAAATCCAGAATTTTGAGTTTTTACCAGAAGAGGAACAGAGTAGTAATCTTTCAATAGGGACCTCTCTATGGAGAGATTTCTTCTCACTTGCTATATGCCACATTCTGGGATTCTTGTGGCAAGAACCTATGCAAAACAATAAGGTGAATGAGATTCTAGTCTTCCTCTACTAAAAACAGTTTCTAAAAAAATATTTCCAAAAAATGTATAACCACATCCAAAGAAAATTGCTTAAGGGGTAACATGGAAAAAACACAAATCCTTTAAATAAAATGCTTGGGAGATTCTTAAGCTGCATGTGGTGTTACAGAGCAGTACGATTTAAATATTTAAATTGGCAGTAAATCGCAGTGCATCCCATGAAGCCTTGGTGGCCAGAAAAGGTCAAACAGAGAGCATGCATCTCCCCATTCTTGTACCAGACCAGGCTACATTATTTTCAACATGGGGAGGGTACCTTGCAAGAGGGGGCAGGAAAGCCTCCCCTCATGCATGGCATACAATGTTGAGGGACAAGGGCCTACTCCCCACATCCAGTCCCCAAAAAGGAGGGGGTAACTTATCTGGAAACACCTTTTGAAATAAGGGGGCCCCCAGAAATCTTTCCCAGGTGGATTGAGTACAGGGGTACATTAATACCCTTTAGCCAATCCCACAAAAGAGTTAAATGTAAATAAACACATATACCTTAGGAAACATCCTTTAATTACATTACAAGAAATACACAATACAATAAAAATGCATTGTCAATCAAGAAGGCATAGATCCCACAAATGTATACGTGTCACACTCCTGTCACAAAATTCCAGCTGACTTTGTTAACCAAATATGGCCATTGACCAAATATGGTCATAACAGGAAATTCAGGCGAGTGAATATCCACAAATGGCCTCAATAGTTTGGCGAATTGACTTTGCAAATCGAATGGTCACTTAGCTTAGTTCATAAGGTGAAGCTGTGTTTATTTTAAATACTTACAGGGTTATTCACAAAAGGGTGAAGAGTTTGGAGAAGGCAGGAGAAGTGAACAATCTAGAACATGGCTCAACTGGAAAATTAGCTGAATTGGAGAATTTTTCCAAATCAGCTATGTTGTCCTTGATTGTTCATTTCTCCTGCCTTCTCCAAACTCTTCACCCTTTTGTGAATAACCCTGTCAATCATGTACAAGGGAAATGAAAAAACTAAATTTTTGCATTTTTGAATTTTCATGTTAGTAAATGATTGATGTGAACAATCTCTGTTCCTTTAGACTGGGTTCACACTGTTGTGCTGCCATAACGTGTGCATTACACACCTTGCTCATGGGCATGAGTCTAATAAATGGGCTGCCTGTTAAAGTGCATTTAAAGTACAGCATAGCACACAACAAGATGCGTGCATTAAGCACATTGCAGCAGTGTAAATCCAGCCTTAGTAAGTCAACCTCATTTTGTTTTTTATTTTCCTTTTTATACATCCCAAATGTTGCCATTGCCACTTCTATTCCTCGCTATCATTATATGTGTCATTGTCCATTGCTTTCTCTCAATTATACCCTTCTCTTTGTCACTATTAAACAATCATGTTTCCTTTGAATTTGCATATATGAGTGTATGAAAATTATACGTATCCATGTCCGGCATTTCATTTTAAAGTATCAACACAAGTGGTGGTTTGGATAGTGCAGATGCAAATTGCATTATGTGCAAATGTCTTAGTGAAATGTCTTGTCCTAAGTCAATAACAAAAAGAACATTGTAAAACTGATGAATCTTAAGTTCACATAATAATGTAATCATGTGTATCTAAAACACAGGAATGGCAAAAGTAGTAAATGAGCTGCTTTTAAAATGTCTTTATTTAACAAACTGTGTGTTTTTTTCATGTAGCCCAAGTGGCTGCATTCCTAAAATTTAGTTTCAATATAAGGATAACCTGATACTACTAATAGCAATGGTTTAAAGCGTATCTACATCCCAAAACAAAAATGTAATATATTACAGCCTACCAGTCCTTAGATGTGATGGCTGCACTATTATATTTTTTCTTTTATGCAGACCTTTTATTTTTACCTGCTAATCCTACCAGTAAGACACTTCCTGTCCCGGGGTGACAACGCTAACTCACTGTACTGCATCTATGAAGGGGCTGTGTTGTCATCCTAGGTCCCTCTCTTGATTTCTTCTACAAATAGTTTCCAATCTCCTCATCTCTATTACATAGGGGGTGTTGCTGTTGACAGAAAATAACTTGGAAGGCTGCTAACATTGTTTGAGATTTCAGTTCAGTGCACAGGAATTTACAAAGACACTGCATGTCTAAAATACTCAAGAGGTATTTTCCTGACCTGCAGAAAAAAGAAAACAAATATTGCCAGCAGATCTAAGGACTTGTAAACTGCAAAGATTAATTAGCAGTTCTTTGTTTTAAATAAACAATGTAATCTCTCTTTATTGATTATTTAATTATTCATTTACTTTGAAATTACAGTTGTCTCTTTAAGAAACCGAATTGTGTAAACTGTGATGATTGTAATTTGGATCAAATTGGAGAAAATAGAAAACACCTGGCACAAGAAAGGAGATTATTTTCCAAATATGATTGAAAATTATGATTAAAAAAAACTGGCAGGTGTGTCCAGCTTAACAGGTTAGTTAAACACATCTCCTATTTCTTATTTCTTATATAGGTGTCATCCTTGACTCGGACCTTACCTTTCTCCCCCACATCCAATCACTATCCAAATCATGCCGCCTCCACCTTCGTAACATCTCCAAAATACGCTCCTTCCTCACCAAAGATACCACAAAATTGCTCATCCACTCCCTTGTTATCTCTCGTCTTGACTACTGCAACTCCCTCCTCATTGGCCTACCTCTACACAGGCTATCCCCCCTTCAGTCTATCATGAATGCAGCTGCTAGACTCATCCACCTAACCAACCGCTCAGTGTCTGCAACCCCCCTCTGTCAATCCCTACACTGGCTTCCTATAGCCCAAAGGATAAAATTCAAAATATTAACAACCGCGTACAAAGCCATCCACAACTCTGGCCCCGGCTATATCTCCAACCTGGTCTCAAAGTATTACCCTAACCGTCCCCTCCGCTCTTCACAAGACCTCCTGCTTTCCAGCTCCGTCATCAACTCCTCCCATGCTCGCCTCCAGGACTTCACTAGAGTGTCTCCCATTCTATGGAACTCTCTACCCCAACCTGTCCGTCTATCTCCCACACTGACTGCCTTTAGGCGATCCCTTAAGACTCATCTCTTCAGGGAAGCCTATCCCACCTCAACCTAACCACTGAACAATCACTTTCTCAAACAATCATCCCCGCACAGCTACCTCCTCATGTATCACTTGCCCCTCCCTTTTAGATTGTAAGCCCTCACGGGCAGGGCCCTCCTTACCATCTTGTCTTAAATTGTATTGTGACTGTAATGTCTTCCTTATATTGTAAAGTGCTGTGCAAACTATTGGCGCTATATATAAATCCTGTATAATAATAATAATAATCTTTAACATAATTCTTCTGAAGCCCCTTCTACCTCAAATAGGAAATGTTAAGCTAAAGAAGTAAGCTAAATCAAGTAAAACCTTTGAAGAAAAAAGTAAAACTTACTCACTTTACATCTGTGAAGGTTCTCATTCATCCAGGTCATGGTGTATCTGTAAAAAATAAATCAAGACAACAGGACTTGCTGTATTTTTCTTGAAGACGTTTTGCTGGTCATCCTACTAGCTTTCTCAATTCAGAATGACTTGTACAAAAAATAAATATGTTGAATGTTGCTCCAACATAATCTATTACACATAACCAGCATGGGGTTAGAGACCTCATGAAGGTAAGGTGTTGAATACATTTTCATAATTAGAGCTAGCAGGTGTTATTAACCCAACCAGAGAGAGGGGTTAAAACAGCTTTGTCAGGGGCAGACAATATATCCCCCCCCCCCCCCCCGCCTCTATTCAAACTGATAATTGATTTTTTTTATTACTATACAGTTGATATTTGATTGGCTATGCTTATAAGTCACTATTTACTACTTACACTTTGGTATACACTATATTACCAAAAGTATTGGGACACCCCTCCAAATCATTGGATTCTGGTGTTCCGTGAAATTTCCTTGCTACTAAATATTCCACGGTTCCACTGTTAGTGGGATTATAACAAAGTTGAAGCAACTGGGAACAACAGCAACTCAGCCATGAAGTGGTAGGCCACGTAAAATTACACAACGGGGTTAACTCATGTTGAAGACCACAGTGCGCAGAAGTCGCCAACTTTCTGCAGAGTCAATAACTACTGTGTGGCCTTCAGATTGGCACAACAACAGTGCGTAGAGAGCTTGATGGAATGGGTTTCCATGGCCGAGTTGCTGTATCCAAGCCTTACATCACCAAGTGCAATGCAAAACATTGGATGCAGTAGTGTAAAGCACGCCGCCACTGGACTCTAGAGAAGTGGAAACGTGTTATCTGGAGTGACGAATCATGATTCTCTGTCTGGCAACCCGATGGACGTGTCTGGGTTTGGCAGTTGCCAGGAGAACAGTACTTGCCTGACTGCATTGTGCCAAGTGTAAAGTTTGGTGGAGGGGGGATTATGGTGTGAGGATGTTTTTCAGGGGTTGGGCTTGGCCCCTTAGTTCCAGTGAATGGAAATCTTAAGGCATCGTCATACCAAGACATTTTGGACAATTTCATACTCCCAACTTTGTGGGAACAGTTTGGGGATGGCCCCTTCCTGTTCCAACATGACTGCGCACCAGTGCACAAAGCAAGGTCCGTAGAGACATGGATGAGCGAGTTTGGGTTGGAGGAACTTGACTGGCCTGCATAGAGTCCTGACCTCAACCCGATTAGAACACCTTTGGGATGAATGAGAGTGGAGACTGCGAGCCAGGCCTTCTCGTCCAACATCAGTACCTGACCTCACAAATGCGCTTCTGGAAGAATAGTCAAACATTCCCATAGACACACTACTAAACCTTGTGGACAGCCTTCCCAGAAGAGTTGAAGCTGTTATAGCTGCAAAGGGTGTGCCAACTCAATATTGAACCCTACGGACTAAGATTGGGATGCCATTAAAGTTCATGTGCGTCTAAAGGCAGGTGTCCCAATACTTTTGGCAATATAGTGTATATATCACATTTTGATATTTGTAGCACATTTGGAGGTGTATCATTTAATCTTGGATTAAGTTGATTGAGGGTTTAACATTTTTGTAGTGCAACACTATTTTAGATTTATTTTGGGTTCCTGTGGATTAACAGTGTTGCTGCTTATAAGATTGTGTTGGCGTGGGATTTAGATATATATATATACTTTATTACAACCCTGTCCTGTAAACCTAGAAACACATTGAGGCAAAAACTGGTTCACCCAAAAGACCTAACGCCAAAACACAAGATGAACAACATTATGTACGCAGTCTAGTGCAGTGAGGAGTGCTCAGAATTGTATGTCAGTGAAACAAAACAGCAGCTACACCAGCCTATGGCACAGCATAGAAGAGCCAAACCCTCTGGTCAGGATTCAGCAGTGAACCTACATCTAAAGAAAAAAGGTTACTCCTTTGAAGACAGTCAAGTACGCATCCTAGACAGGGAGGAGGACTGGTTTAAAAGAGGTGTGAAAGAGGCCATTTATGTAAAACTGGAGAAGCCAAGCTAGAATAGAGGTGGGAGTGAGACATCTATTGTCTGCCACAGACAACGCTCTTTTAACACCTCTCTCTGGGTGAGTTAATAACACCGGCTAGCTTCAATTATGCAAATGCAATCACGATCATACCTCCATGACGTCTCTGACCCCCATGCTGGTTATTTTTAACAGCTTATGTTGATTGGAGCAACATTCACCATATTTATTCCCGGTGAATTTTTGTACAAGTCATTCTGAATTGAGAAAGCTAGTCGGATGGCCAGTGAAACATATTCAAGAAAAATACAGCAAGTCCTGTTGCTTTGGTTTATTTTTTACAGATTTACTCACTTTACACCCCAGTTTCCAGCTGTTTCCTAGATGGACATGATATCACTAGGTTTTATCCTGGGATCCCAAATCTAGTGAGAGATCACTCCAGGGGTGATTTCCTCTGAGATTTGGCATCTCAACTTTGCCAGGATCCATGGAAAAGGCCAATGTAACCGTTCTCTCTACAGATTGCACCAGGAAGCTGCGGTGTAGGGTCAGTAACATATTTCTTTCTTTTGTTATATGCCAGTTTCTTTAACGTTTCTTTTTTGGGGGAGTCGGGGGGCTACAAAAAAGCACTCCCTGTATTCTAATGCAAGGTCTGCTGTCAAATACTTAATCGCTTTCCCTGCAGGACCAATTTTGTTTTTTACATAAATATTAAAACCAACCAAACTACATCTTTCCTGAAAGCAAAGGAACTTAGAATTATTAGGTATTATCGATTTTGGCACTTAAGACACAACTCATAGATAACATTGTTAATTATTCTCAACTGTTATCAGTGAAACTTTTGTGAAAAGTCTAAAAAACAAAAATCACTGTGCTAGGAGTGTGTACCTAACAGTCTAATTGGACCAGCCGCAACACTGTATATAAATAAATGTTTGAATTGCAAGTGTGTTGCGCTCAGGTGTGTATATCAATCTGACATCAAATTATTTAATGTACCAATCAACAAATATCAATGACTTGGCAGGTGCATGATTTATATAGTGAAAGGTAAGAATATTAATGATAATCAATCATAAAATAAAAACGCGATGGACCATGAAACACTAAGGCCTCCTCGGTCAATGTGACATTACAAACATTGTGCCAATTACCACCATCAATGGCTTAATATATACATACTGGGTAGGTGAATACCATGATATTAAAAAACATTAATAATAATTGTGATGTAGTGAAATAATTTATTAAGGGCGTATTTCAGCCGTGATATTGTGATGTAGTGAAATAGCTTATTTAGAGCGTATTTTAAGCGTGGGACCCAGGTGCCTCTTCAGTTGATGACCACCCAATTCCTGTGATTGTAACTTAGTTACAATTTTTTATGTTGCACGGTATTTGCGCAAATGTTTATCAAACCAATATATCTAGGATAAAATACACTATAATTAAATTTAGTGCACAGAAACAGAATATATAACCCATTTTTTTGGTAAAATATAACAGATGGGGTCACACAGGGTAAATAGACATGAGACATGTCAAGCCTCAAAATTGCGTGCATCCATGAAACCTTAAAAAAAATCTCCCATGGGCGTCACTTTAGAAACTTTTACTGCTCATCAGCTTAGTGTTAACAGTGATTGATGGCCCTAAAATTATTGCTCTCACTCTGACATTATCTCAGTCTGATATGTAACACGTGTGGCGCAATTTTTATTTTTGCGCGTAGATGCAGTTAGAGAAACTGGTAAATTGTTTACCAAATTGACAATGTTTATAATACTTCTGTAGCTGAAATATAATCTTTTTCAATTAAACTAATGTATGTTCTGAACGTAGACACTTGATTTCTTCCAAATGACAACCACAATTTTGCAACATAACAGCATTTTTCTTGGGAAAGAAAAGAAGAAATAAGCCCATCAAACATGCTTAAATTTCCATGCTCTAACAATGTAGTGTAATTGTTTCCTGCAAAGTCAAAAAAACGTTTTTCAGTTCTTCAACTCTAACTGTGCATATATGGAAGTATTTGTATACTTTCTCTGCAAAACTTTCAGTATCAATTGGTAAAAAGTCTACATCACACTGGAGACAGATGTGTATAATGTGTGCCCCACAACCAATACCGATAATCGGCCTATTAAGTTCAGTAACCACCAAAAGTTTTGCAACCACCAAAATTGATGTTCGTGATATCTGCACACAAAGCAACAATTCTGTTTTGTAAAGCAAATTTGCCAATTAATGTACTTCCTTTAACATAGCACATTGTAGATCAGATGTTTCACCAGGTAAGGAAAAAAAGTCTATAATTTTGTCTTATACACCACAATTTGGCAAAAAGTACCGCACAATGATTGTAAAAAGTTTGATGTGGTTTTTTTTTTTAAGCATGTAACTTTTTATTGTGTTTCACAAAATACAATATATAATGCAACAGGTGTAAGACGAAATATTTAATGCATATTTGTATACAGACAGGTTGCCAGCCGCCTCCCTAAGTATTTTCGTCTTTGAAATATTATAACATCAGATACAACAAATCAAACAATGAAAGCAATTATTCAAATATTCTACAAACTTGTGACCTTACAATGTCTGATCACTAGTTGAAATCATATTGACAAGATAACCTAGTTTTGGAAGGAGCGGGAGGGAATGGATATAGGTGTGGGGTACTCCCATGTTGTGTGCATTGTCAGTGAGGGTGATCCTCATGGGAGAGGGTCAGGATGTGATAGAAGGGCTGGAAGGGCGGAGATATTGAGGGAGGAGGGGAGGGAGGTGGGGAGGGGGAGGGAAATGATGGAAAGGCGTATGGTTCAGTTATATATATATACGCTGAGATACACCCACAACTATGCATGTTAATTAGTTGTAGGTATGGAGATTGGAAAAGCAATGCAATAGGTGTATTCTGTCACTTGGGAAGATACCGGAAAATGAACGTGAAAGGTAGGACGTACATTAAGGTTCGATGAGGGGGGTAGTTCCTTAAACTGGCTACCTCTCCGAATACCCCTAGATGTATAATATAGCAAATATGCAAATACATTCTTGTGCAGACAAGTCATAAAGCATCAAGTTCACCTAGCGATCCATCCGATTTAGCTAGTAAATACCATGTGGAGTATTGAAACAGTGACATTACATCTTTCAATTGATTTGTAGTTAGCTCCTGTAATAAGAACTTAGTCCAAGTCTTAAAGAATCTACCAGTTAAAAGGAGATTATGTTTAGTGTCGATTTTCTGGATGAGCATGAGTTGGTGTAGGGTAGTCTTAACATCTGCCAGAGTGGGCGATTTGGGCAGAAGCCAAGCTCGGTGGATTTCCTTTTTTGCCGCCAATAGGCAGTAGTGTTCCCATTGGGACAATGAAGAGTATGAGTTGGAGGAGGGATCCTGCATTACCTGGAATAGGCAGTAAAAGGGGGTTAGCGACCCTAAGTGTGGAGTCAGCCGTGACATATAACTAATTAAATTATCCCAAAACCTTTGGATGTTGGGGCATTGCCAGAAGAGGTGAGTTAGGTTAGAACGTGAGGATTGACACTTAGGGCAGGCTTGGAGCCATGGCGAATGTGGATGTGTGGGACCAAAGTTGAAGGCACAGTAAGCCCTGTTAATTAATTTAAATTGTATTTCTCTCCACTGTTCGCTACATATATTTTTGCATACTGCGTGCCAACTCCTGAGCATCAGGTTGTAGGTGTCTTCAGGGGATATCTGTAACAGTGTGGCCCACTTGTGAGCATAGCGGGGTAGCGTTGAGAGTGTGTCCTCGGGGGAGGGGCGAAGTATGGAGTATGCCTGTGAGAGAGAGATTTTTTGTGATGAGTGTGACATCAGTTTACAGAAAGAGGAGTTGCTGTCTGGGCGTGTAGGGAGATGCAGATGGGTTCTGAGGAAGGAGGTGATCTGACCATATTGAAGAAAGTGACCCTGAGTCAGTTGATAAGTTGCTATCAATTGATAATGTCTGAATACCTTGGACATGCCAAGTTCTATAGACGGCCGGCGATATACCCATGGGGAACACAGGGGAAGACAGGATGGGCATGAGTGGGGTTGTTGTGCCAGGGAGTTTACTCAGTTTTCGTATCTCCCTCCATGAAATCACCGTATCCCTAATGAGGACATTCTGTTTAATTGATGGTGGTAGTGTTTGTAAGGGTGTGTGCAATACTCCTGCAAGGGACCAAGGATGCACCAATCGCTGCTCCAATCCCGTGTTGGAATAGTGTTCAGTATTGTGTGACCAGTCCCGCACATGCCGGGAGAGGCATGCTAAATTATATAGTCGTAAGTCAGGTACGTTTGCCCCTAATTGGGACTTCGGGTTTTGGAGTGTACGCAGTGCGATCCTTGGTTTCTTGCCCTGCCAAATGAACGTTGTGAAGGCCCTGTTGAGCAAGCGAATGTCAGTGTGTTTGAGCAGGAGATGTAGTGTCTGAAGAGGGTAGAGAAGACGTGGGAAGCTAATCATTCTTAGTAGGTGGCAGCGACCTAGGACGGAAAGTGGGAGGGATGACCATGAGCGTAACTCGTGTAGAATTTTGTGTATGACTGGTGTGAAATTGAGTGTGTAGAGTTCTAAAGCATTCTTAGGTATTTGGACCCCTAGATATTTAATGGACCTGTTGCGCAGTTGGACTGAGTGCCTTGATGTCCAGCTCGTGTCCCTAGGACGCGTAGTAGAGGAGAGGAACATCAATTCACTCTTGTCTACATTAATTTTTAGGCCCGAAAATGAGCCAAAAAGTCTGATATGTTCAAATAGCTTTGGTAGTTGAGATTCTGGGTCTGAAAGGAAGAGCAGAATGTCATCAGCAAATAGTAATGTTTGGATAAGGTGAGTGCCCATTTGGATCCCTGTGAAAATTTTTGGAGTGGAAAGTGTTCTTGCCAGGGGCTCTATGGCCAGATTGAAAAGTAGCGGGGATAGGGGGCAGCCCTGACGTGTTCCTCTGTGTAGGGGAAAAGAGGGGGAAAGAAAGGTGGAAGTAAAGATGCGTGCTGTTGGTGAGGTATACATGGTGGCAATATAGTTAAGAAATGATCCCTCAAACTCCATATGCCGGAGAACTTGAAGAAGCCATCGCCAACTGACGCTGTCAAATGCCTTTTCTGCATCCAGAGCCAAAAGGGCTGAGGATTGCAGAGAAGACACCGACAGACAAGAGTACTCCAGAGCAGTAATGGCTTTTCTAATATTAATTATAGCCGATCTCCCAGATACAAAACCAGATTGTGCTGGTGCTATAAGCAAGGGTAAAATGGAAGCCAGTCAATCAGCCATGATTTTAGAGAGGTATTTACCATCCTGGTTCAATAGAGAGATGGGGCTATAGGACCCTGGACTTAATGGGTCCTTGCCTGGCTTGGGGAGTAATCTGATGAATGCCTCGTTGAAAGTAGGGGGGTACTGTCTAGTGCGGAGGACATAGTTATACAAATTAGTTAAGGTCGGGGTCACATCATCCATCATTAGTTTGTAAAAATCAGATGATAAACCGTCAGGACCGGGTGCTATAGCTCGAGGAGACGCTGCAATCACCCGTTGCAATTCTTGAACAGTAATTTCAGCGTTTAGGTTCTCTACTTTTGATTCTGACAGAGAGGGTAATTTCACTGAGCGTAGGTACGATTCACCTCCGTCAGTTTCAGAAGAGGGCACACTATACAGGGTTTTGTAATAAGTACAGAAGATGTCAGAGACTTTAGTCGGGTTAGAATGAACTTTTCCCTCACAATCTAATAAACTAAGGGTTAGTTTCTTCCGGGAGGTGGAGTAAGCCAAGATCCTACCACGTAAGACAGCTTTCGCTGCTTCCCAGTACAGGATAGGTTCATCAACATGTTGAGAGTTACAGTCTGCGTATTCACGCAACCATAGGGATAGGTTCTGTTGAACGGTGTCGTCTTGTAACAGATATGACGGAAAACGCCAAGTCATAGGGGTGGACGGTATATCCAGTCTATGTACAAGGAGAAACACAGGTGAATGATCAGAGATTTGGTGAAGTAAGAAGCAAGTCAATGCGAGACATTACATGTGCGTGCGAAAAATGTGTAAAGTCCCTTTCCAGTGGGTTTAAATGTCTCCATGCATCTTCTAGGCCACTACTAGTGAGAAAGGATCCAAAGGTCCTGTCCTGACCGGAGGGCTTTAAGCGTGTAACAGGGGGGTTTGAGCCAGGTAACCCAGTCCTGTCTTCCAAACGGGAATGTACTGCATTAAAATCTCCTCCAACAATGCGATATTTGGTGTTTACAGGTTGATTCAGGCGAGATAGCAGTGATGTGTAGAAGGGTTCGTTGTTGGAATTAGGTCCATATATATTCCACAGATCCATGTTCGAGGATCCGATTTGGATGGTAGCACAGGACCACCGACCGTCTGATGGGTCGAAAGAGTGCAACAGGAGGGAGCACGGTAAAGCTTTGCGGATGAGAGTGATCACTCCTGCCGAGCGACCATTTGCAGGTGCCCCCATTGCCATCCCCACCCAGGATCTTTGGAGTCTGGTAATATCAGATGCCTGTAGATGGGTTTCCTGGAGAAGGGCTATATCGGTTTTGAGTTTTTTCAGGTGACGGAGTATTTGGTTCCGTTTATTAGGGGATTTCAATCCTTTCACGTTCCACGTGACTACCTTTAAGGTGGTTCCCATCTGAAAAGATGGAGTGGTAAGCCACGTGGAAATATGAGGTAACATACAAGAGGATTAGTGTGCATGGATGTCCCGGAGCACCATACGCACCTAGTACGGCAATTCCCAAGAAGTGATATAAGAAAAATGACCGTTGCATTGCAGATCAGTCGGGCGGGAGCGCCGCGCGATACAGCTCCCTGTGAAGAACGAGGGAAGGTGTAGAGCTGGATGAGGGTGGGTGAACTAGCACTTGTCAATAGTAATACGTGAACTGAAAGCATAAAAATAAAAATAAAGAACAAAACAACTTTTTCTGTAGGCGACTTCCTTTTTTCCCTTAGGCGGGTGTGAACCATTGAAGAGTGCAGAACCCTGCGTATCCATAAGGATTTGGTTCCTGTGTACATATGTAGTACAACTGTAGTAATAGTGTGCTCCGTCCCTGAGTTAATGTTCAAAAACGTATGAAGAACACAGAGAGGGCATTGCCCGGGTAAAGCAATCCAATGCAGCCATCAAAATTTCAAGCCTTCTTTTTGCGAGGAGGGCTTTTAGAAGGTGAGTGTGAGTGGGTGGTTTGATTTTGTAGCGAGTGTGCAAATGCCTGAGCAGCAGGTGCAGACGTGAATGATTTATCGTGACCTTAAGACGTGGAGATGCGAAGTATAGCTGGGTAGGCCATGGTGAATTTAATGCGGAGCACCACTAGGATTTGTCATGTTTCATGAAATGCCTTTCCGTTGTTTGGAGAGGACAGCGGAATAGTCCGCAAAGACAAGGAGCTTGTGGCCTCCAGCAATCAGATGACGTTGGGAGCGATATGCCATTAGTATGTCGCGCCGATCAGCAAAGTCCAGGTAACGTATGATTACAGGCCTCGGTTTCTGCTGATCCCTGGGTGGGTCTATCCTGTGGGCCCTCTCCACTCTGCATGGTGCCTGGAGGCCTAGGGCTTGGGGTATAGTGCGCATAGGCCTGATTCTGGCAGGCCTATGATACGCAAATTGTTGCGTCTCAATCGATTTTCAAGGTCATCCACTTTGTCTAAAAGATAGCTTACTTGTTTATGAGAGTCATTCTGTGTAACTTGAAGGTCGTGCAGGCGGTCATCCAGTTCCCCCACTCGTTGCTCTACAGTTAATATTCGTGTGGACTTCCAGCGCCTGGTTTAGCTTGCCCTTATGCTGCTGCATGGTGTCAGCAATGATAGTGGCCAGATCGGCTTTTAAGTATGAGGCCACCGCTGAGGCCAGCAACTGGTAATCCCCCCCGGGGGTAGATTGAGTGGGAGTTGACTCACCCGGCGTGTCGGTCTGCATGGGATCTCTGGGCTCACTCCGGTCCGCCATGTCAGGTGCTTCACGTGGTGTGCCTGTATGCGGCAGTATATTCCGTTTCGTTGTTTGTGGCCGCGATACAAATCTGTCCATCGTCCACGGAGCACTCCTGAAGATCCTGTCTGATGATGGGACGAGTGATGAGCAGGTATATTCTGTGTTCGGTAGCAGGCGGGACGGAGCTCAGTCTCACACCGCTACTCCATCAGGTGCCGGAACCGGAAGTCCTTGATGTGTTTTTTGTTTGATGCATCTAAACTGATTGTAATGCTTTTTGTTTTATTCAAATTCTCTATTACTTTGCCTAACATGTATGGTGATAAAACGTTGCAAATTATTTCTTCTAATTTGGTATGTGCTGAAGAAAATTTAGGTTCATACATTTTCTTTATCAATGTTGACAAGCAATCGTTTGAGATAAATCTTTGGCTGTGATGCACAGAGTGATAAGCGAAAAGAGCTTCACTTGCTGCAATTTTATCGCTTTCACTATCACCATCACGTCTGATGTTTTTAACTAAAGCTAGAGTCTTTTCAGCATCCTTATTTTTCTGGCTTTATGGATGTTTTCTTGATGTCACTTCTACCTCCATGAGCAATGGAAAAATGGACATTACAATGTTGGCATACCACTATTGTTCAACACTACACAGTTTGTCCAGTTTAATAAATTTAAATTCATTTTTGCATCCTGTGATAGACATCCAAAACACTTGGGGGTGTTAACATATAGGGAGCCTCTGCTGCTTCGAATCAGCTCCTATTTCATTGTAACCTTCTGTGCAGGGCCACCATCAGGGCGGTACCACCAGTACTGGTGTAAGGGTCCCGGGCTCCCAGGGGGCCCGGGGGCCCTTGCATCAGTACAGCTGACTCCTGCCCGACAGTACAGCATATAGGCTGTACCACAGGGTGGTAACCAGGCCTCAGGCAGGTTAATGGCAGTCAAGGACTGCGATAAGTCTGCCTGGGCCCTGTGGCCCCACATTACAGCATTATGCTGTACTGCGGTACCCTCATACACTTACCTTGCTGTGCTGCAATGACAATGGGAGGTACATTGGGGTGCCATTCAAATGAATGGCAAAGCAATACACCTAGCACACAGTACCGCACACTAAAGCAATGTGCGATAGTGTACGCTAATCTCATGATACCATGCATTTAGCGCAACTCTATAGTGTAAAGGGCACCTTAAAACTTATCTGGCATCACAATTAACATACCGTTTCCAATCCAATGTTTGCTAGAAAATGTGAAGTAAGCCTCCATATGTATGAAGCAAAGCTTTGTGAAACACTCTCCTCGCATATACTGCACGTGGACAAAAGCTGAAAAATTAAGGTGGCAGTAATACATCCACATTTTTTCCCTCAGAGTACTATGGTAGGCATTAAAAAACCTAAACCTATTGAACTCCATTAAGCTCACAAAATACATAAGAGAATACTGTAAGACAAGATATCTGTTAACCACCACTTCCTTAGCTGTGACCTCATTTATTTTTACTTTAGATCTCTTTGACAGCTTCTCTGCACACATAACAAGATTTTTGGTTCAAAACTCACTTACATAATATTGGAAATATCACTGTTCCTGACACAGGAAACTATACAAGAACAATCAAATCTGCCTCCTCTAGCATTTTAGATGAATCTTAAAATATGACATTATGCTCTAGTTCGAGCTACAACATATATCATTTTTATTCTCATTACTAATAAAAAATAAAATCTTCTGTAAGAATGGCCCTATTATGATTCATCCAACCTCCATGAAGATAAAAAGTGTTAAAAGAAAAATACACAAATACATAAAAAACAAACACAACATTTTCCCATTAATCCACAGCTACCAACAATCACTGATGCTCTAGATGACATTTGCAATAATTGTGTGTCAAACATACATAAAAGTATGCTGTTATACAGAATCACTTTGATAATAGTGCTGTTGCACAAATGTGTGTCTGCCCATCTTATCTTAAAAGAATTACAAACAATGTATCACACTTTTGAGTGTACCTGAATAGGGATGAGGTTTGCCACCGAGTTGAGTTCACCAACTTTCTAATGATTTGCCTTACTAGTGAACTCTGCTCCGTTGGAAAATTATAGGCAGTACTGGGTCTTGAAAAATAAGCCAGCCCCCTCCCTATAACAGTCAGCTCTCCCAGCATTCTTTTGTCACCGTGTGTTGGAGTTAATGAGGAATAGGGATGGGCTCGACTTGAACATCGGCAGTTTGTGTGTTTGGCGAGCACATGAACTGTCAGGGTGTTCGGCGGGTTGTCAGCCCGCCAAGCGTCCCACAAGGCACTGTGCACTGCCCCACAAGGAGCCCCACAAGGCACCTGTCAGATGCCGTACAACTGTAAACAGTTGGGCGAAGCTAGGTAGCTGTCACCGTTAGCTCCGTCCAATTGTTTATATTTTGCCCGCATCTGTCAGAATGCCATTCTGCGGCGGGAGTTTGTCGGCAGGCGTCGTTTTTAAAAATGATTTCCATTTATTTTTTCTTGTTCTGTTTTTTATTTTGTCGAGTCATCATTGTCGTGGACAACGCTGGACGCCGTGATTGACCCTGGTTTTTTTTTTTTTAATAAAACACTGATCAAAAACATGTCTTTTGGTATTGTTTTGTTTTTTTCAATTAAAGGATTTTTTCAAAAGTCTGGCCTCTTTTTTAAAACTTTAATTTAACCCTTTAGTACAAGTACCGCTTACTCATTTACAAGGGGGGGCACATCTGGGTGCCCCTTTATTAAAGGGGTACCCTGATGTGAATAAGCCCCCTGCCCTCACCACCACAACCAACGCCCCAGGGCTTGTGGGAAAGAGGCCCTTGTCCCCATCGGCACGGGGACAAGGTGCTTTTCCAGGGGTGACCCCAGAAAATCACCCCCCAGTGCCGAGGGCATGTGGCCTGGTATTGTTGGGGGGGGGGGCGCTCCCTCCCCCCCCCCTCTCCCCCCCCCCCCGCCCCGCGCCCCTTTGGCGGGGGGGGTGGGTTTGTGGGGGGGGGGGGCGCTCCCTCCCCCCCCCCTTTCCTGCCCTGCCAGGCCTGTGCTCAGATCCAGGATCTGGTTTGGAATTTTAGAGGGAACCCCACATCGTTTTTCCCCCCATTTTTGGGGGTAGGTTTCCGCCTTAAAATTCCTACCAGACCTTAAGGGCCTAGTATTACTTTGAGGGGGTACCCCACACACTTTTTTTTTTAATTGTAACTTGGGGACCCTCCTAAAATTCCTACCAGACCTAAAGGGACTGGTATGACTTTTGGGGAGAACCCCAGGCTTTTTTTTCTTTCTTTTTTAAATGGGGTCCCTCCTAACTTTCCTACCAGACCTAAAGGATCTGGTATTGTTTGGGAGGGGGAACCACACGCTTTTTTTTTTTTTTTTATGTCATTTTTTTCATTATAAATGTCATTTTTTTCTGCAGCAGGTTCTATACATTGTACGGTTGTTCCACTTTAAAGTTTAAGGGGACCCCCCAGGCACGATATTTAAAGGAATTTTTCATTTTCATTCTTTCACTTTAAGTGATGTTAAAATCACGCTCCTTTAAAAACTGTATTTTTTAAAAGTGTTTTTTCATTGATACATGTCCCCCAGGGTAGTACCCGAATCCCCATACACTTTTTATGGCCAATAACTTGCATATAAGCCTTCAAAATGGGGACATTTGATTTTCAAAGTTCTGGCCCCATAGACTTGCATTGAGTTTGAGTTCAAATTCAAACTTTTTCCATGTTCTAAAGTTTGAATTCGAACTGACACGGGGGTGTTCGGCCCATCACTAGTGAAGAACAGATGACAGCTTTGTAAGGGAAAGACTGTCTGTGAAACTTGAACAGTGTTAGTAGTGTGTTAGCACAGAGTTATAAAGCGTTATAGTTAGTGCTGCATATTGTCACTACTATATTACAGTGCATTGCAGTGTAGTGGGCTGCAGAGAGTGGTCGTACCCCCACCATATACTGTACTGTTCAGTGCAATAAGGGCTCCATTACTGTGAATTGCATTGTAGTGTGACTGTGTACCACCCATTGCATTCACAGTGAATAGACCCAACAATCATTTTTAGTAGGGCTGGTAATGATTACAATTTTCGTGTTCGATTAATCAAAATGTTTTTAAATCGATTAATTTTGATTAATTATAACGCACATACAGATCCAACTACATTGGCCTATACACATACAGCACAGCAATGAAGTAATAAAATGAACTAGGATCACACTAATCCAGCACGTTATTAATCTCACGTGCCCCACTCAATATGGCCGCCTCTTGAGTTGGGCAACTCAGAATAATAACGTGCTGGATTAGTGTGATCCTAGTTCATTTTATTACTTCATCGCTGTGCTGTATATGTATAGGCCAATGCCTCCTCTGGCACTCGTGCAGAAAGTTTCTTGGGCAAACTCACCAGCCCAAGAGGAAGCTGAGGGACATTCCATCACCAGAGTGAAGGGGCAGAGAGGTGAATGTTTTCTGCTGCAGGATCGATGCTCAGGTAAGTAAATCTTCTGTATTTGGTCCCTTAGAGAAATATGAGCAGTTAAGCCTTGCAGTGCGGGGGTAACCCCATTGCAAGGGTTAATTTTTATACTACCCGGAGTTCTTCTTTAACATCTCCTGCCACCAATACCATCTCCTGTACAATATTTCTGCCTTGCGTTCCTGACATAATTCAATGCAATTTTTATTTCTAGATTAAACATTCCCTATCTCTCAAGCCTCAAATGTGGCTTACTAAAAAGGCAAACATGTGTCTGTGTAATATTTCTTCATTATATTGTATGTTTGAGAAAATCCAATGAATTTTTATTTCTGAATAAAAAAAGACTGGTCTCTTCCTCTTTAAATGTGGCCTACAAAAAAGGATTACATAAGATGTGCAGCGTGTCTCTGTAAAATGTCTCTAGTATTCCAGAATCCTGCTGCACTCCTTAACGGGTATCCCTGCCAGCGTGGGTGCTCGAAGTGACCGCGGATGGCGACGCCAATACTGAAACTTGCTAACGATGTCACCGGCACACCATGTTGAATTGAAGAACACGTCTGTTTATTGACACTGCATGTCAAAACAAATAACGTTTCGGGGGCCACACAGGGTCCCCTTCATCAAACTTGGAATGTTTTTCTTTAGCTGTATAGTCATTTCAAGCTTGATGAAGGAGACCATGTGTGGCCCCGAAACGTTGTTATTTGTTTTGACATAAAGCATCAATAAACAGGCGTGTTTTTCACTTCAATATGGTGTGCTGGTGACATCTTTAGCAAGTTTCTGTAAAATTTCTGTCTCTTGTCTCTGACATAATGGGCTGTAATTTGTAGTCCTTGAAGTTGCATAAAATGGGTGGCCATCTCCCGGCTGATCGGTATTTTTAAAAGCTTTTTTTGCATTGGTGCATGTCCCCCAGGGCAGTGCCCATCTCCCTATGCCCTTTCTTTGGCAATCCCTTGCCTATTAGCCTTGAAAATGAAGATATATATATAAAAAACGTTTGGCTTTCCATACACTTTAAAAACGTCTCATGGAGTGATTGAAATAAAAAAAAAAGAAGAAAAGAAAATTGACATAATTAATTTACAAGATTGACTTCAATGGGGTTCATATTTACAATGATTATTTTTTAGTGGAACACCATTGTCTTTTATTTTTGCTGGGGATAATTGGGTGTTTAATAAGAAAATAAAATGATTTTTGGTAATGAAATATTATATTTGTGAAGTGAAGGAAATTAATTTTTTATTCATTGCAACAGTGGATGGCCTTTCAGGAAGGCTGCACAGTAGAGCTCTCTGCTGAGTGGGAGAGTGGGAACAGGTAATAATGTAAATCCTTATCCCTAAAAGCTGAATAATATATTACCCTTCAAAAAAAGTTTATTCTCCAAAGCATAAAATATGTCCCGGTCCTATATAGGCAAAATATTCTGGGACAGAAGTGGTTAAGTTAGTTTGGCCCACTATGGGAGTAACCAGTGCATTGAATGTATTATCATTCAATGATATATAAGGCAGGTACATGTAACAACGTCAGATATAGATTTTCTGTGGATTACTGTTGCGTGCTGGCATCCCAGAGAAAGAAATATATGTGATATGCTACACTGTATACAAAAAGTATTATCTTCACAAACAACAAAAATGGTTGAAGCAACTGGAATTCTTCTTTAACTAGTGTTTGAGTTATATTAACCACTTCTACATCCTGGTTTGGTTTATAAATACAAATTGACAGTAAAATGTTTCCCACCATCTATGGACTGGGCTAAGATACACTCCACAATGCAATGCAATGCAAAGTATAAGCCCAGAGTGCTTTTTATAGGTTCATGTCAGTATTTTGAGGCACAAGCAAATGACCATGCTTTCATTTACGAAAGAATTGTGAAATTAGAACCCCTGTCAGGTTATTACTGACATCTGTGTCCCCATTAGGAAGACCATGCACGTATATGATTCCTGCGTTCCACATTGGCATGGATGAGTGGACAGATCATTTTAATTTAGGTGACTGTAACAGTGCCTTTCTTTCCCATCCATAAATTAGCACCTGGCCAGTAGCCAGTTTTCCTAAATATACCTAAAGCATATCCTGGGTAAATGTATCACCTAAGTGGCTTCCATGGTATCAGTTCCCCCAAATATCGTGGCAAAGTTAAATGTCTAATTTCTGTAGATTACTGCATTAACCTCAAGACAGTTAATTTTATTGACAATCTCACTCTGATGCCAAGACTAGAGGTCAAAGCTACATTCTCTGCTGCTTCAGTTAAATGATGGCACAAGCTTAGGCGCGTTTTGGTGAAATGAGCTCTACACAGGCTCAGATATATTTTGGCAAGGACACAAAGACATAGTTCTTTCTTAAAGCAATCACAGGACCAAGTAAAAATCTGCCAGCAATATTCCAAAACTGTGTGCAAAGCTGACAATTATGAGTTAGAAATCTGTACAGAAAGTATGTTAGCTATTAAAATCCCTGCAGTAGGAAGACCCTAGTCATTGGACTCCCCTTTAAAATAGTTTCCTTTTACTTATCTAAATCTCCCTGAACCAAAGGCATTTTGCTCTTTTACCAGCAATTACACAACAAAATGAGCTTTGAGAAAAGCCCACCTCTCCTGTCTTGGGAAAGTCATATGGCTGCTAATATTCCTGGGTCCCAATGGCTGATTGCCTTCAGGGAAACATGGAAAGCTACTAGATGTGTAGACATGTGGGAACTGGCTCAGAAGACACTGTTGAGATATTATCTGACCCCTTCCCGCTTGGCTAAAATATCTGCATCTTCTGATGCGAAGTGTTGGAGGGGCTGTGGCCTTCCGGGCACATTAATGCACACCTACTGGTCCTGCAAATCCCTTACTAGCTTTTGGAGGAAGATCTTCCAGATGATGTCAGCAATGACAGGCCTCTCTATAGATCCCACACCAGACTTAGCTCTCCTTTACGTAGGCATAAATCAATACCCCAACAGCCTTAGAGCTATTATAATCCATATCCTCCTAGCGGTCTGAAGCTATGCAGATTCTACAACTACACAATACATACGAACGAGCGCTTGCGTTTCGAAATGTTACTATAGGGAGCTTCCAAAAGAAATGGCAGCCCTGGTGTCTGTGGTCTCGGCAAAACACCCCACCCCTCCCCATAATTCTCACTGATATTGACTCATGTAAATCTCTGATGCTATGAATATGGAGCCTCTCGGGCCCCACCGAGATGGAGTTGGGTACGCTTCATCAGTACAGTACATATACCTTTACCTGCTTCTTACTTCATACTGTTGGTCCTACCCGGACTTTCTTAGTTCTTGAATACTTTTTATTTGTTTTGTATAAATGAAAATACCCAAATAAAATGTATTGAATATAAAATCCCTGCAGTTATAAAATGACAAATTAATGCAGTTATGTATGTATAAGAAAACTTTAAATATGCTTGTAAATTGCTACTAGAGGAAACTTTTGATATCACTTTTCTGCAAACCCCTGTATAGCAGCACTCTGGGAGACAACAGTAGCTGTCTAGTTTGTAACAGTAGATACAAAAAAAATAATATATATATATGTAGATATATATACTGTATATATACACACACACACTATATTGCCAAAAGTATTGGGACACCCCTCCAAATCATTGGAATCAGGTGTTCCAATTATGTGTCCCAAATCCTAAATAAAAATGGATACTACTAATTGGTACTCCTTGGTGTATAGGATTCCCATAAAAAAAAAAAAACATGATTGAAAACTTAAAAAGTGTGTCAAACAAAAATCAAATATAAAAAGAAAAGAAAAAAGATGGAAATTACCTAATTTGAGTCCCAGTTGTGTAAAGGTGTGCTATCCTCGGCTCACTGCTCCGAATGGTAAGCTCTCCACCCTAAACCCAGTTGATCCCTCCCCTTAAGTAGCCCCCACCTCCGAATCACACGCATCGGACACAGGTGTTCCGAGCGTTAGTCGGCAGGTGTGGATTTTCACTCACGCCTGCGCCCTATTAACCCCATCCGCCACAACCTAAGTTACGAGGGAAGCGGTCCCCAAGGGCCGCCCCCTCGTTTGACACGCCAGAGGACAAATGACAACAGTCTCCGCGTGTCAGGCTAGTCGGATACCTGCCGAAGCAAGCCCCGGGACCAGGGGGTGAAATCCAGAGGTCCCAGGAGAGATTCCATTGATCTTTGCGCCCCATGCTCAGAGGCATGTGAGGCTTCCAATCCCCCAATCGGGACACGCATCACCACATACCCATACAATAGACACACTGCATATTTAGATGTATCGATATATATAAGGCTAGTCATAATACTGTGGTTATTGGGGTACGTTAGTCTAGATAATGCACTCAGCGATTTTGATTATATATCATCACAAAAAAGTTTTTAGATTCGATCATGGTCAGTACATATGAAGTTATTGAAGCAACTATAGTTGTTGGGATTTTGTATCAATTAGTGCACTCAACGATTTCAAATACATATCATCACGTGGTAGAGTCTGTAACATCGATCTTGACTTCCATTGCAACAAATAGTTGATAACACGTATACCCTATTCTATTAGCAGCAGAGAGATTTCGTCCTTGATCATAGAATTACGAAGATAGATCTGAGCACCTCTATAGGTACCGAGGAGAACAGTGGATCCCACAACGGGAATCCACTGTATCTCCAACTCCAATAGTCTTATTGTATTTCTATTTATTTTTATTTCTATTATTATTCTTTTTGTATAGAATACTTCTTTACATGGTAGGGGGGGCCTCCATGGGCTATGTCTTCCTACCATATAGCATTCCATACATTTCTAATGTGTTCAAAAAGGCTTTGTGATTTCTTTTCATACACTGTATTTATAATTGTTGCCATAACAGGTGCTCATTTCCAATTCTTTCATTTGTTAGCTGCTACACTATATGGTGCAAGCTTTTTTAAAAATGTCTCTCTAAGTTGTAGAATTTTTGGTTAGGTTGTTTAATCAGATTACATCTAGATATGGTTAGTGCACATTATTAGGCATGGTCCAGAGATCTATAGGTCGAGGCGACGCACTGGGGGTAGGACCTGATAAGTAAACATACCTTCAGGTCCTGGTTAAATCTAACAGAGAAACTTTTTGTGGGTCGCTTTGTGTCACCACCTACTATACATGATATTCTATATAAACAACTTTTATTCCCTTGATAGATTAGTCTGATCCCCTGATGAAGCCTAAGGGCGAAACACGTAGGGAACTAATCATGTTGGAAAGAAATATTTGAAATACACCTTAAAGAACACACCAATGAACTGATTACGTCAAACGAATCATGGCTGTTGGGCTTTAGAAATTTTATCAATGAATGTATGTATGTTGGGCTAGTCAATGATGAGGGATGAACTATGTTGGTCTAGATTTGAATATTGCATCCATGTATGTATTTAATAATGCTATTTATGAGTTTTATCAGCTACTTCGACCAAGCAAATGTTTTTATTGAAATTAATTTATGTACAACATAATAAATTTGATATAATTTTACGCATGGTCTACCATATCTCTCCATAAACCCTTTTCCTCCATGTTTTTCTTCATATACTATTTATAGGGGGAGAGATCAATGAAAGGAGCTAGGGTGGAGGCGACCCACAAAAAGTTTCTCTCTTTTTTAAGAGGTCAACACACATGGTTTAATCCGGCACAGCGAGAATAAATGCACAGGGTCTCAGGGTAGCAATCTGGCACAGTAAGGGTTAAGTCCACAGGGTCTCAGGGCAGCAATACGGTACATAAAGGGTTAAGTCCACAGGGTCTCAGGGCAGCAATCCGGCACAGAAAGGGTTAAGTCCACAGGGTCTCAGGGCAGCAATCCAGTACAGAAAGTGTGACTACTCACACTCAGCAACTTGACCTTTTTAGCTTGGCTCACTTCTCTCTATCCCAGGTGGAGGTCCCTTTAAGAGCTAGAGCCCTGCCGTAGCTCAGGCTCTGCAGTCAGTCAGCAAGACAAAGAACTGCCTGCTAAGCCCGCCCACAGCTCTTAAAAGGCTGTGAGAGGCGTAGGTGTTCTATCAAACTTTGTGACTGCGTTAGAATGTGTGACCGGTCATGTGGTCACACATTTTAATTTGATCCCGCCCACTTTTTATGCGGTGGAATATGTGACCGGCAAAAGGTGAAGAATTCCAACAGTTTTTCAGCTCTTCCAGGGCAGATCGGCATTGCAGATGGTATGTGCAGGAGAACCGATCTGCCCTTGAACAGCGGATTGGTCCTGAAATGTCACGTATATCTGACTTTGTGAGTGCGATCTCACATTCCACAAAAAGCTTCCCATGAAACTGCCATTCATCTTATTGAATGTGCTCTCACCTCTTTGGGTGTTAAAAGACCATGTGAGGAGTAGGTTCTCTTGAAAATCTTCACTAACCTGGATGCAATGGTTTGTGCAGAAGCTGCCTTTCACTTTCTTAGTCCGTTGGGTATTGTGTGCCGATGGGGACAAGGGCCTCTTCCCCACAAGCCCTGGGGTGTTGGTTTTGGGGGTGCGGACAGGGGGGCTTATTCACATTAGGGTACCCCTTTAATAAAGGGGCACTCAGATGTGGCCCTCCCTTGTGAATGAGTAAAGGGTACTTGTACCCCTACCCATTAAAGGCAAGCCTTTTTTCCCTCCCCCAATGTAAATTAAAGCACTTACCTTAAATTATGTTTCTTAATCCGAATTCCTCTTCTTTCCTGTCGTTTTTAGCCTTCTCTCCAGCGCTGCTGCGGGTCTCCGATCCAGCGCTGACTCCTCTGTGCATCTGTAGCATCTATGCGCTCGGAGATTCCTTGCAGCACTCCATGGAGGTCTGCCATGTCTCCTTTGTGCAAGGCCTCAAAGTGAGAGAACATGGCCTCCAGGTCTCGCGTAGCTTGTAAGTGGGTGCCTAAAGTCCCCCTGGAGCTCTATCATATCATGCTTCAGAGGACAGGACAAAGAGGGGTCTTGAAGGTTAACATGGCTAATTGGCTGGAAGCTCAACAGTGGAGAAAGAAGCTTGAGAATGGGCGCTCTCTGATGCCATCTTGTGTTTTGTCCCTAGCATGAGGCCTGTGAATCATGTGATGTCTGAAAAAGGTATCTATGTCCTTTCTTTGAACTTGGGAAGGAACTAAATGGTTCATTGGTTCTTACTTTTACTGCATGGGCTCATGCTGGCTTGCTGGCGGGTTATACCCTGTCTTAGTTGTGTCGGCTGTTACAGGTTGCATCTGAATGCAGCCATCAGCAGAATCAGCCCCCAACTGGTTGGATATTTTATTTTAAACAGGTAAGTTAAATGTAATAACTGTATTGTGTCAAAGTGTAATATTGTTTTGTGAATGTTTTTAATCTTGATCATGATGGAATATTCTAGTTAGTACCTCCTATATTTCCTGATAAAGCAGATCTATGATCTGGAAAAAGCATTGAGATTTACTATCATCCCATTGTAAGAGTGAGCTTCAAATGAATGGAAATATCTATCTATGTATCATAAGATATCAGTATGCAGTGAGTTTTGAGGTTACTGTTGGAAGTTTAATCTAATATATTGAGAAACTTATAGACTAATTTAAATGGATGCTTTTGTCCTTGTGTTTTATGTCTGATTTTGTAACCCCCCACCTGCTATAGCTATATTTATTTGTCAGCTCTTAATTTCATATGCATTTTGTGTACATGATGCTACTGGAAATCTAATTGCAGTATGTGTTTCTTTGATCCTAGTAGGCAATTACATACTGTTATCTTGGTATAATCATATTTCTTGATTGACTATCACATTTATTATGCTGTAGTGCAATATGCAGTATTGAGCCTGTTTTCATCTGTCTTCCTAAGTTCCTTTCCGCTAGCTTAAATAATTACAAGATAAAACCCTGTAATACAATGAAGTAGATAATGGGAAACACCACAGTAATTATCAAAGCTTTTAAAAGAAAAAGTAAAGGTACTGTATAGATAACTGTATAACTTTGATTATATGGATAAAAGCTGTAAAAGTGTAAAATCATACACTAATTTTAGACTTTATCTATAACTAGTCATGTCATCACTCCATTTTAATTTTTTGATAAATGTACTGGTTGGGTTTGTAATCCATTTTTGCCTTGCGTGCTGTCTCATTCTCCCCTGGGCCTGCCAGCCTTTTGTTGCAGCAGTCTTGGCATTTGCTATTTGCCAACACACACTACTGGCAGTAATTTTTTCTCCCTTATCCCTAAGTCTGCTAAAACTGCACACAGACAGAGATATTGCCAGTGGCGGAACTACCAGTGTCGCAGAGGTCGCGGCCGCGACCGGGCCCTGGAGTTCGGCCACTTGGAGGGGGCCCAGGACAGGAGGAAGTGGGGGGGGGGGGCCCTTCATGGATTCTTGCATGGGGCCCTGAGGTCACTAGTTACGCCACTGGATATTGCCCCTTTCTTCACACACACTGGTAAAGTACACATCTGCCCATTCTGTGGCAAGCAGTACTTTGGGCAGTTATCATGCAGTATTTCTGTTGTTAATGTGTGTTGCATTGAGGGCCCATTCACACCACATCCAGATTACCTCCATACCAGACCAGACTGTTTCCGGACCCAAAATGCATCCCAATGTATACCTATGCTATTTCTGGGTTCTGTTCCCACCAGCGCAGTCCATTCCGGACCAGACCAGAAAAATACTGCCTGTCCTATTTTGTCTGGTCTGGAATGCACTGGAACGCATCAAAACGCATCAAACGCATGGAATGCACTGGAACGCACCTGTAAGACCTTTTAAGCTAAAAAAATGTTTTGTTTTTTAAATTCCAATTGCTGCAAAATGAATGCACCATGTTTTAGATCTGGTCCAGATCTGGTCCGTAAAAATTGTGTGAACCCAGCCTAAGGCGACCTAGTAATTTACAAATGGCTGTCAACACATGGCAAGGGAACAAAAACTGGACTTGCACTTTTTTAACAGAGCACACTGTAATGCATGGCATGTGTCTTGCATTGTGCTACAGTGCAGCCCCATTTGCACCTACTTTACTGTGCATTGGGGTGCCATGCAAAAAGAATAGTATCATAATGCACTGTCATGTGTTACTGTGCATTGCGATTACATATTTTACTGCAATGTATTCATGTGAATGGGGCCTTAGTGTTTGTGTAATTTTCTTTTTATTAAAATATTGATTGTGTCGCAAAACCTATGCAACTGGAACTGTATCTTGCAAATGAGGAAAACCGACTCCTGAATAGCTGCAATATTGTGAAAAATAAAATACAATAAACAGTGTAGAAAATAATAGTGAACAGGTGAATGCAGCAAACAAATACCTAAGCAACAAATGCCATACAATGTTAACCAGTGGCGACTCTAGGACTCTAGGGGGGCACATAAGATTTCAAAATGGGGGGGGGGCACTAATAATTTTCACCACTAAATCATATTACTGGAAAAAAAACTAAAGAAGTATATATAAATAAGATTACAAAATACGAGAGTAATGCGGTATGCGGTGATACCTTTTTATTGTACTAACCTAATACTTAGAAGACAAGCATTCAAGAGTTTTTCCTCAGGTATTGCTTCAGACTTGAGAAAGAGAGGAAAACTCTCAAAAGCTTTTCTTTATAGTTTAAAGTATGGATGCACCGATACCACTTTTTTGGGTCTGAGTACGAGTACCGATACTTTTTTATAAGTACTCGCCGTCTATAGAGGACTACAAGTCCCATTAATACATTATACAGTAATGCAAAATACCACCAGCTGTAGAGGGACTACAAATCCCAGCAGTACATTATACAGCAATGCAGGATGGCACCGGCTATAGAAGCCTACAATTCTCAGCAACACATTATGCAGCCTTGCGGAATAATACCATCAGCTATAGAGAACTAGAAATCCCAGCAATACATTATACAGCAATGCAGGATGGCACCGGCTATAGAAGCCTACAATTCTCAGCAACACATTATGCAGCCTTGCAGAATAATACCATCAGCAGTAGAGGACTACAAATCCCAGCAAAACATAGAGCAATGCTGAATAATAGTATATACATTTGCCACATACTCTGTGCTGCTGCTCTACTCTGGGGTTCTGGCCTAATGTCTTGGGCAGAGCCTGTCATGAGGGTTGGGGAGGGTCTTAGTAAGGGGAGATGTGCGGGTGGCAGAAGCGCTGTAAGCAGGCATTGCGTGGCTCCCCAGAAGGCTGCCGCAAGGTCCCCAGCAAGTGCCGGACCTAAAGCTGGCCATACACCTTACAATTATCTGCAGATTTCCTATGGTCAGATGGAAAAGGTGCAACAGATTCCTCCATCTACACTTAACTGTGTGGATGGAGGAATTTCCACCTGGGCCAATCTGTTGTACTTTTTCCTTCTGACCATAGAAAGTCTGAAGATAATTGTAAGGTGTATGGGCACCTTAAGACACCTAAGTCAATTTGAAAAATGTAAGTGCAGGTATCGGTTTTTAGTATTGGGACAGAGGTCAGTTATAACGCAGAGTGCATTGGTCAATAATGTATCGCAGGGGGCGGAGGTCAGTAATGTAACACAAAGTGCGGAGGTCAGTAATGTAACGCAGAGTGCGGAGGTCAGTAATGTTCAAAAACCATACACACCCATTGCACTTCTGACCAGATAGAAAACCCTAATTATAGGGTGGGTGCTGAAATGACCGCAGATGCCTCCGCAAAATAAATCCAAAAAATTCAAAAAGGTCACAAGCACTCCAGCATGCAGAAAAGTCAATGTTTAATGACTTCACAGGTGTCACATCATCAGAGCGACGTTTTGGAACAGCAACGTCCCTTCCTCAGGCAAAACAGATGAATATACTTGTGAAGTCAATAAACAATTACTTTTCTACATGCTGGAGTGCTTGTGACCTTTTTTGAGGTCAGTAATGTAAAGCAGAGTGCGGATGACAGCAGTGTAACGCAGAGTGCGGATGACAGCAGTGTAACGCAGAGTGCGGATGACAGCAGATTAACGCAGAGTGCGGATGACAGCAGTGTAACGCAGAGTGCGGATGACAGCAGTGTAACGCAGAGTGCGGATGACAGCAGTGTAACGCAGAGTGCGGATGACAGCAGTGTAACGCAGAGTGCGGATGACAGCAGTGTAACGCAGAGTGCGGATGACAGCAGTGTAACGCAGAGTGCGGATGACAGCAGTG
>NW_017307416.1:44836-67654 GCF_000935625.1 Nanorana parkeri | reverse complement strand
TGCCACTGCCGGTTATTCCGGGCACCGCTGTCCTCCCTGCGGTGCCCAGGACTGAGAACACCGGCTCACTATTACATCACTTCCGCCTTTAGCTGTCATTTCTCAGGCTGAGAGCCAGAGAAGAAGCTGATAAAGCATATCTCTGCTTCATCATCTTCTTTGGGGGCTCCTAGGTGACATTAGGGGTCTTGGGGACCCCTGATTTCTCCATAAAGAGGACCTGTCATTGTTTTCTAGCTATCACATAGGATTTTTAGCCCCCTATGTTATAGCAATCAAGTTAAGTGTAAAAAAAATAATTAAAGTCTCAAATTAAATAAATAAATAAAAAACACCCAAAACAGTGTTAAGTTCCCCACCCCCGCCCGCGTGCACGCACTTATACACGTAAATACGTGTCGGATGCTCCTACGTGCAAAAAAAACAATTACGCCATACATGTTACATATCGCCACGAACATCGCAGTGAGAGCAATATTTCTCGGCCCATCAATCACTGATAACACTAAACTGATGAGCATGGAAGCTTTTAAAGCGTCGCCTATGGCCAATTTTAGGCATAGTAGTTGTTTGTGATTTTGTGGGCTCACGCAATTTTAAAGCGGTGTATATTTACCCGATGTGACTCAGACTTTTATATTTTACCAAAAATTGGGTAATAATAAATGTTTTATAAAATAATGTAGGGAAAACGTTTTTTTTCATAATTTTCGGTCCTTTTTTCATTATATAGTAAAACATGTAAATCCCAGTGGTAATTAAATACCACATAAAGAAAGCTCTATCTGTCCCCAAACAATGGTATAAAATTAATTTCAGTACAGCGTTGCATGACTGAATAAATGTCAGTCAAGGTACCGCAGCGCTGAGGCGGAGACTGGTGAGAAATCAGAGGCCTGCTCGGAACACCCCAGGTGAGAACCAGGAGTGTGCAGGCCCCGGCAACCGTCACCAGGAAGGCCTCTGCATGCCCTATGTGGAATGTGTGGCATAGGTCCGCCATCCTTGACCTAGACAATGATATAATCCATCTTCTAAAGTACCAAGTTCCAGACCTGTTTGGAAAAAAGTATAACCTATCAACAGATATTCGTGGAAATATTTGGGGACCAATTTAGTGTCTTGTTTTATGGAGTCCCATAATTTCGAATGTTGGTATTTTCATTGAATTTGATACACTGCCTACTCTGACACTGGATCCAAAAATGGTTTAGCTCCGCAGTGTAAATTAAGGTACATTCCTACATTGGATTGACTGTTCTCTAACACGAAGGAGCTTCAAAGGCACCTCAGCTGAACAATAGAAGGTGCAGAGAGGACACGAGTGCCATACAAAAGCTTTTCCATGTACATTTGTTTAGTCACAGGAGTCCAGCAATGACCATATGCAGCACATTCTGTATGCTCCAGTTTTGATAAATTCCTCCCAATGTGTTTTAAGGGGTTACAGAATTACCTCTTTAATAGGGTTTAAACTGATGTTTTATTGGACTCATATAGTTTAATAGAAGGTTTACTTAACTCTGAAATATTTTTCTCCTTTATCCCATAAGTATGCTTAAAAAGATGGTAGAGAGTACAGTCTGATAGGTAACATTTGTATAATAAAAAGGATGAAAGTTAAAATAGACATTATAATAATGATTCCCTCCAATCATGCAAATGAGGATATGTACCAGGATTCTAACCCTTTGGTTTGGGATTTAAGTTGTTGCTCAATACTTCATATGTATAGTAATAAACGGTTATCAATTAATTGTATGTCAATCTATTTAGGCAACTGAATTATAAAGTTAAAAAGTTAGCTTCCTTTACTATTTTCCTTCCTACTTTGTTCAATGGAATATCAATATTTGTAACTTTACTGATTTACAAGGTAAACAGGTATTTAAACATGTCAGTTTCCCATAACAGTAATTCTGTACAGGAAGAATGCGGGCCATTGCTACCACATCCTTTACATTTTCTGGTGATATGAATTTATACAAGTATTTTAAGGTAGTGGATTGTATGATTGGAAATAATTTGACAACTTTGCAGATTACCATGGCTTTTATTGCATGGAACGTCAAAATTTATAACGACAGCTATGTTCTCACTTATATAAATATTTCAGCAATTCTAACAAGACAAATGTGAGTCCAAACTATGTATTCTGTGCTGAGAAAAATGATTGACACAACTAATGAGTATATGTATTTGATGTTTCTAGACATTTGTGGTGCTTTTCCATAACTTTTAACAGCCTTAGTTGCAATAACTGCCTTGCTCCACAACAGACTGTAACTAGCAATTTGCAGTGTAGGATTTCAGAAAAGACAGATAGACTGACAGTTTCTGCAAAATGATGTGTAAGATCAAAAACATAAGTAAGGTAGAAAGATGCCTCAAAGTAGTCTAAATGGCATTCCATTCTTCTCTGACATTGAAAATGCTGTTTTTATACATGGTGCAAAATTGTTTCAAATGAAGTGCATTTCCTGTTCAGTATCTCTCTGCTTTACTCTACTCTGAAGATTTTTGAGCCAACAGGTCAGTTCCCAGTTCAAACCATCTGACTCCATCTGTTCCAAAATGCTAGCAAGAATGATTGCTGCTAGGAAAGTATGTAAAGGCTGAGAGCTGCCCTTACTGTGAATTTTTCACTGTCTTGAAAGGCTTAAAGGACATACAACTTAAAAGAAACGTACAAATGCTTTTATCATGAAAAAAACATGCAGTGCGCCAAAGTATCGTTATCTATATTCTTCCAGAGTGTATTATTTTTTTGTGACATTATCTCTAAATCCATGATCTGATGCAGTTTGAATTTTCAACTAAGAACTATATGTTTATTCTTTTTTAAAGAGTTGTGTTAGTTTTCAGGGAGACAACCGCAGCAAAATAAAGTTTGCTGCCACATCCATAAAATATCGTCAAAAATAAATAATAATACAAAACCATCCTCCCCAAAGTAGAGACAAAAAAAGGTAAAGGAAGCCATTCTGGTCTGTTTCCTATCTAGCATACATTGATCTTATGTTATACAAATATAAAAAAAAAATTAAACACTGTGAACAAGTGAACATATCACATATTCTCTTGATAGTCCACCTCCTCTGGTACTGATGCTTATTTTCTCCCACGCTGTCCCTCTTGCTTGCAGGAAATCTGATTATAAAACCCTGTTTAAGCTCAGTGTCAGAGGATGTACTGAACGGGAAGAGTGAAGGGTTTGCTTCAATGAGTATGTTTAATATAAATGAAAAAAACACAAAACGTACAAACAGCGCTCTTGTACTGATAATAAGGGGGTGAACAATGTATGACCCTAGATCGTGTGCAGCCCTAAAACCCAGGAGGAGTGCCTGTGTATCTGAAAACTTGAAACAAAAAAATCCAAAAGGGCGCAACACTAGGTGGGCTAACTGACCGGGTCGGGAGACCGAGGGAAAATGACAGGAGAATAGTGTAACAATGGGTGCACTGGGCGAAAAACCGGAGGATAGCTGAGGAAAAAGAATAAGCACTTACATTTCGTTTCACGGGACCAGAGGATGGACGGCCAGTGCAAAGGATCGGGTCATCCGTGGTATCTAACTGGAACTGGTGAGCCAGGGGATGTGCATCCACACGGGGAGGGGAGGCTGTGGGCGAGGAGGAAAAGGGGGGGGAAAAGGAGCAACCACAGGAATGGGGACTCAGTCCGTGGCCCGCTGTGTGAGTCCAGGGGCTGAGTGGTGTGGGAAAGAATCAGCGGTGTCAAAAGCAGGCAGAGCTGCTGTGACCGCGGCTGCGGCTCGTGCTGCTCGGTCACTGTTGGCGCAGGCTGGAGTAGTGTACGGGTGCCGTGGGCTGAGAGTTGTCAGCTATCAGTCGGGTCTGTGATAGGAAGAGGGTAGTGGCGGGGTGGAAAGGCAGTGAGCAACGCGTTTCGAGGAATGATACCTCTTTTTCAAGCTCGAGAAGGAACATATCGAGGCGGCGGGAAACCGCCGATTTAAATGTGACAGCTGGGTGGAGCTTAGTGCCAGTGGGCGGGGGAGCCGCACGCTCGAAGTAGTGGAGCCTCGGCATGTGTAGTAATCGGTAAGGGCTAAAGCTACACTAGCCAGGTTGAACAATTGGGGGCAACTTGGGGGTGGATCTATGGCCCCTATTCAGTCCGTAGGGGAGCGTGCCATGGGCATAACAGATATGAATAGTGAGTCACCACCGGGGGGAGGCATTGGAAATGTCTTAGAGGATGCTCTAAGGTTGATTGTCTAATTGTATACAATCTTAGAGGGGGGGACAATTCGTGGTGTGTGTGTGTGTGTTAAAATAGATTTCTAATTATGTATGGTAATTTTATTGCAGATTTGAGAGGGGGCTGCTGAAAGCGAGCATTAAATACGGGTATTTCGTCTCGGGGACTGAAGGTACAGGGATTGGAGTTGATCTGAAGTCTGAATGGTATAGATTAGGGCTGATCTAATGTTTTAATTGTATAGATTAGGGTTGGTTTGAAGTCTGAATTGTATAGACTGTGGCTGATCTGAGGTCTGAAGTGTATGAATTAGGGCTGATCTGAGGTCTGTAGAGCATGCATGCATTGGGGCTGATTTGAGGTCTGAACTGCATGCATGCTTCTGCGCTGATCTAAGGTTTTAATGCTATTGATTGGGACTGATCTGAGGTCTGAATTGTATGGACTGGGGGCGATATGAGGTCTGTAGTGTAAGGATTTGGGCTGATCTGAGGCCTAAAATGTAAAATGTATGGACTGGGATGATTGGAGGTCTGAATTGCATGCATGCATTGGGGCGGATGTGAGGTCTAAACTGCATGCATGCACTAAGGCTGAGCTGAGGTTTTAATTTGAATAGAGTGGAACTGATCTGAGGTCTTTAACCGCTTGAAGACCAGGTGTTTAGACCCCCTTCCTGGCCAGGCCATTTTTCAGTGTTCAGCGCTGAAGTACTGAAACAAATTTTATAAAATTTTTTGGGGACAGATAGAGCTTTCTTTTGGTGGTATTTAATCACCACTGCCGGTTTTATTTTTTACTATATTCAGGAGAAATTACTGAAAATTCTGAAAAAAAAACGTTTTTTTAAACATTATGTTATAAAACAACTAATATTACCCAATTTTTGGGTAAAATATAAAAGATCGGGTCACGTCGGGTAAATGGACACCAAACATGTCAAGCTTAAAAATTGCGCTCACTCGCAAAAAACTAGCATACCCAAAATTGGCCATAGGCGACGCTTTAAAAGCTTTTACAGCTCATCAGTTTAGTGTTATCAGTGATTGATGGCCCTAGAACTATTGCTCTCAGTCCGACGTTCGCGGCGATATGTAACATGTGCGGCGTAATGGGTGCAATCGTCGTTTTCCAGGTATGCGCACCTGACGCATGTTTACATGCGTGTATGTAGAGGTGGGGACTTTTTTAAAAAAATGTTTTTTTTAATTCTTTTTTATGTGTAACTTAAACATTTTTGGGGGGGAAACTTTAAAAAAAAATTTCACTTAACTTTATTGCTATCACAGAGGGGACTAAGAAACCCCTATATGTGATAGCAAAAGAGGTCACAGGTCCTCTTTATGGAGACATCAGGGGTCTCCAAGACCCCTGTCACCTAGGACCCCCCTGAAGAAGCTGATGAAGCAGAGATCTGCTTCATCAGCTTCTCTCCAGCATCTGAAGCTGGAGAGTGACACAAGAATGCGGAAGTGATGTAATATACAACACTTCCGCATTCTGACAGCGGAGAGGGGACCGGAGGGAGCTCGTGTACCGAGCTCCCTCTGATCCCCTGTGACAGAGGCACTATGCTGGTCCCGGGCTCACACCGGAGCCCGGGACCAGCTTGACAGCGGGAGGGGGGGAGGGGGAGAGCCGCGGAGGGGGGGCGCACATCTCGGGGCCTCATACAAGCGATCCGCCGGCTCTATAGCCGGCGGATCGATTGTATATTAACTCTTTTCAAATAGTGGGGATCGCTGCCTCTTTTCAAATAGTGGGGATTCCCGAGCGGGCGGATGTAACAGGACGTGTATACACGCCCAGTTACATCCAAGAAGCTCCCGGCCAGCCGTGTATACACAGCGGCTGGCCGGGAGGTAGTTAATAATAATTCAGAAGCATAAAGCTGAAATTAACATCCTACGGGCCAAAAATACCACAACTCAGCTGTGAACAGGGGCAGGGATCACACTGAAACTGTAAGTTCAGTTTACTTGTGTGTGCGTCTGTTAATCAATGTTTGTACTCATAGTTGTGCTACTAATGGCAAGTTAAACTAAATTATTATAAAATGTAGCACTCCTCCTCTTGGGATGATGCGGAATGGCCTCCTAAGTAGTGTTGCAGGCTAACATTTTCATCTCAGGGTCTAGTTATTTGTGCACGGTGGGAATAAAAATAGATTGGACACCACTTTTTAACTTTTATTGCGGAACTCAATTCTAGGGGAGTGGTTTTAGGGCTGGTCCTGTAAACCCATGACACTGTATGGCCAGTTGCAGTCTTTCTTAAGTTGTAGTGGATTTATTTGTAATAAATCTGGCTCTTGACCCTTTTAGAGCAGTCAAAGTTACCTTGACTGGTGTATAATTAATTCTTCTTACAATGTGCAGCAGTATGTTCTACCCAGCTCCTCTGTGACATTATTCAGCAAGAAGATTCTTTACAAATACTCCATCAAGGCAGACATCCTTTAGTCCTGCTAAAGGTAAATATTAATAACTCAATGATTGCCCTTCCCAAACTGATTACTGTAACCTTCTTGACAGTATAAAGCAAAAGCAATCAATGCACTGAGATTAGGAGAATCAGCAGAGCCCAGAAAAATTTAAACGGGGGTTATTCACTGAGCTGTCGTAGGCAGCCCAGTGAATAACTGAGCCGAAGTGAAGTGAGCCGAACGCCGTTCGGCTATTCACTTCAGCTCTGTATGGCTGATTTCAGCTGTACATCGGCTTGCTTCGGTTTAGCTGAACATGCTCGCCATGTTTGGCTGAGCTGAAGTGAAGAACATCTTTGACTCAGCAGATCCAACATCTGGATCGGCTGAGCCGAACCTCCGGCAGTTCACTTGCTGCCGTACGCCCCTATTCTCATCGGAGCTGAATGGCAGTGAGTGAATAGCCAAATGCCACCGAAAAATGTAAACAAAAGAAGAAAAACGGCGTGGGGTCCCCCTCCCGATTCATACTAGACCCTTTAGGTCTGGTAGGAAAGTTAGGAGGGACCCCAAGATTAAAAAAAGTGCATGGGGTTCACCCCCAAAAGTCATACTAGACACTTTAGGCCTGGTAGGAATTTTAAGGGGGAACGCCACCCTACAAAATTAGTAAAAAAAAGTGGGGTCCCCCTAAAATTCCCAACCAGACCCTTAATCCGAGCACAGGCCTGACAGGGCAGGAAAGGCCACATGCCCGTGGCATTGGGAGGGCCCCCTCCCCCCCGGATAAGCACCTTGTCCCCGTGCCGATAAGGACCTCTTCCCCACAGGCCCTGACCCATTGGTTGTGGGGGTCTGTGGGCTTATTTGTATCGGGGCATCACCTTTAATAAAGGGGCACCCAGATGCTGCCCCCCTGTGACTGAATAAGTAAGGTGTACTTTTACCCCTAACTCATTCATTAAATGGTTAAAGTAAAAAGTAAATAAACAGACCAGACTTTAAGAAAAAAATCCTTTAATTGAAAAAAAAAACAAAAACAAATGCGTCTGGCTCGGCTGAGCTGTTTGGATGCCTTCAACTGCTATAGGGCTATTGTGAATAGCCCATACAGCAGCCCTTCGGTACGGCTGAACTGAAGGGATCCGGCAGCCGAAGTGAGCCGAAGGATTAGCCCAATAACCCTCTAAATTTAATAAGGGACACAACAGTATAGGTCAGATTCCATACGCTATAACTAATAAGTTTAGCTTGCCAACAGCAGTACAAGTACAAAACTAACTAAGACTATGGCACATAGAAAAGATTGCTGATCCCTGAGCAAGGTGCTAGCATGGACATTGTCAGTAATGAGGAGTGTTGCACACACCTTACAGACTTAGCTGTATGGCCGCAAGCAAACTACAGCAGTGCAGCTAAAGGTGCCCAATTATTGTACAACTGTCCGATTTTCATCTTTCAAGCAGCCTAGAAAATTTTTGTCAAGTTGGATGAAAGTCGACGGATTAGTGGCGTGTTCATACAACAAAAATCACATGATGAAAACTGCAGATGACAAAAATCGGCCAGTTAGTGCTGCTGACAAATGATAATCGCAAACTACATTGGTTTGTGCATGATGGGCTGTTTGAGCAAAAATTAAACGAGGGTGCGGTGTCGGGACAAAAAAAGTTGTACAATGGTTGTAAGCTGTAAGGCTGTAAAGGTGGCCATACACTTTACAACCATGGCAAGACCTTAGTCTTGCCATGGTTGTAAAGTAATTTAAAAAACGTACGATCTGCCCATCTTGGACATTCCGATGACCGCAATGCTGAACGGGCAGTGTGCGCGTGCGCACACCGGCCCGTTCGGCATACTGTATGTCTCCCGAGCATGCCACAAATCAGCCGAAAATCGTGCGATTTTCGGCTGGTTTTCGAACATGCTCCTTAGATAAAAGACGTGCGACCGTACAGTAAAAACGGTTGCACGCCTGCCATACACTTTGCAATTATCGTACGATTGCGGGATTTCCCGCAATTATCGTGCGATAATCACACAGTGTATGGGCACCTTTAGATGTAACCTTGAGGCCCCGTTCACATTGAGCGATTTATCGTGCAGTAATTCCCGCGATATCGCTCTTCAATGCTTTGCAATGGGGCAAAGGGTCCTGCTGTCGCGGGTCGTGTGTCGCTACAGCAGGACCCTTTTTGAAGCTGATTTTGCCGCGATTCCAGCTTGCTCAATGCAAGCATTTGCGCGATATCGCGCAAAATGCAAATCACGCGACAAACACGCGATTTGCGAATTGCGCAGTGTGAATGGGGCCTTAGGCTGTAAGATGTGAGTGACTCAGGCAGTGGCACAAATTGCACAGCTGAGGGAGGCCCCAGTGGTTCCAGATTTCTAATCATGCCTGTGTAGCATTAAATTCACTGGGACTTCTAGTTTTGGATGAGCTGGACATGTCATTATAGCGTTGGTAAGCAAACTTTGCTGTTATGACCCCATGCTTTGTATTCTCCATACTTGGTCAAATTCACAAAGACTGGAAGAACGTACAACTATTCTTGTTGTGCTGACAACCACATTCCGGGTGTCATTCTTTTCTTGTTAACTTCTGCATATCTTTACTGTATGTATTTTCTTGCTTATATTGCAAAAAGAAAATTAAGTAAAGTAAAGAATGATGGAATAATCGCAGAAATGGGAGGGCTGCCTATTTCATCAGTGGAACCATTAGTAGTCAATATTCACAAAATATATTAAGGAAATTAAAAAAACAACTTCAGACTCAGAAACTCCCACCCAGTTCGCCCCTCCCCCATCGGTCAACTCCCCACACACACTTTTAAAACTTAACTTTTTTACAGGTGTCTTCGGTCCTCTTCGGTGCAAAGTGGCGGCATAGGTCCTATTTACCAATTTGTTCCTCGGGCAGTGGACAGAGTCTAAATACTGCAGAGGTCTGCACCATGTAATGGCAGAGGATAGAGCCACTACTGGCCTTCCACGAACAGTCAACACAAGACAAACCTCAGACACTGAAAAATGTAACCTGCAAAATCCCACTGGCTTTTGCTCCCATCAGCGCAGCGGGTACCTCCTGAACTCCACCTACTTTACTATGTAGGCTTTACTAGGTGGGATTTAAAAGGAAGAGGTTGGCCAGCAGTGCTAAACATCAGAAAAACAACAGGAAGAATGTGCTTAGAGACCAGTAAAGCAGTAAAGGTAAGTGTCTCCACATTAGGGACCCCACCCATATGAGAACTTCATCTAGCTCAGCAATTTTATTATGGGAGGCAGATCACTCATCTACCCATCTATGAGAGACATGTCTTTGGTGGGTGGATGGATGGGCCCCCCTTCATGGGCACCTTTTATGGGTGGGAGTGGGGGTGGACCCTGCTTACTCCTTTGTAACCCCAGTGAGCCCAGCTTATCCCTCTGCATCCCTACTTAAGTGTACAAAACCGAAATATACTAGGTTGCCATGCATGAGTAGGTAACGTACATATTCAGTTATATGTAATGATACAATGTACAATGTGGAGTAGTATGGAGTATGAAAGGTACAGTGCAGCAGAGTGAAGTGCTCAGCAGTACCGGTAAATAACAAAATAAGGGCTTGTTCATACCTGTACACATCACTGCAGGCTCCATTCCAGGGCACATAGAAAACACTTGTTTTCTATGTGCTCTGTTCACAATACAATGCAGCATTGAGACATAGTGCAGTGTATTGCCTAAGTGTCACGAATGTCACCACACTACAGCGTGTCACCCTTAGGCACTGTTTACACATAGGCATAGCGTGAAGGCGCATTGCAGTGATACACGTTCCCTGCGTTCATCGGTTCTTCTTTCCAGGAAAGAAGACCATTTGCTCGACCGCTTTTGGGGTGACATTAACTAGTGATGGCACTGCAAGTGCATTGTGCATTTGGTACATGTTTTGTTAATGCACTTCAAAGTGCATACTTTTGTGTGCATTCCTGATACATCTATGTGTGAATGGGTACTTAGGGGTATGATGATGAGGTCAGGAGTATGTAATGTACAATACAGGGCACAGTAAAGTGTATAGAATGGAGAAGTCAGGAGTATGTAAGAGCTGCTGTACATTTCGTGTGCCATATTGTCCTATTCTGTACACTGTACAGTACATTCCCTTTTTCAAACTGCCTCATTCTGTACTCTGCATTGTTCATTCACTGTTCCACACCCTCCTGTACATGCCCTATTCTACATGTCTCATTCTGTATGGTGCACTGTACTTTACCTATTCTACACCTCCTCATTCTGTAAGCTGTGTTGTACATTTTTGGTTCTACACCTCCTCACTCTTTACACTGTGCTGCACATTCCTTCCTTCTGCTTCAAGCTCTCTCCCATGATGGACTACAATTTCACATTTAGTTTACTAATTTGTATTGACATTGTAGTCAATCGCGGGAACGAGCTTGGAGCGGTGGCTACTTTACAACACACCATGGGGAACAAAAGTAGCCACCCTCCAGAAGGAAGGACGGTTATGTCAGCACAATGAATGCATTTTTAAGATTTAACTCTTGAATTTAGTGTCACTTTAAGGAACAAAAAGCCTGTTTGTAAACAGATCTCCATAACTCAAGTTCAAATTTGCACAGCAAATAAATGGGCCAAAGCAGTGACTCACTCTCGCTCACTCCAGAAAACTTTCAACTAAAGAGAGAGACCACCTCTACTGTGCTCTCTTTTTAGAAAGCCTAGAGGGGTTGATTTGCTAAAGGAATAACTAGTCATTTAACAAATGAATCATGTGCTAGCAAAAATATTGTTATTTTAGTTTCCCATACATATAATTGGGTATTCAGTGTGCACACAGGTTCAACTCATTTACCAACATTAACTTTGAATATACTTTGCAAGTGAACGGCCTCTATCTAATTATTTATTAAAACAACCTCATTGCCATATGTACTTGTGTTGAATGTGTTTTATTTTCTGTTCAGTGCTTAATAAATGAATTTGCAGATTTCGTGCATCATGGCTTTCACTGGTGAAATCAACTTTGAGTGTAAAACCTGCAAATTACCTGTGAAGAGAATGTTTCATTATTTGCTAACTCTACCTGTACACTCTATAGAAATAATAATCAATAATCATCATTATTCAGCTTTATCAATATTTCTTTATCCTATTGTCATATTGAATTTCCTGCCTATTTTTTTCCACAATAATTTCAGAAGAATGGAATCATATTTAAATGCAATGAAATTACTGATACTAAAGAACTCTTCTCAAATTATATACAGTATAATTATGAACTAGATGGAAAATATAAGTAAAAGCAATCAAATGACCATCTAAAATATCTGTAGAGGTAACAGAGAAAACTGGCACTATAATAATATTGTCCTGTTGGCTTGGACAACACATGGCAGTTTGTGAACAGAACAATAAATAACATTGTTATGCTGCCAAACCAGTTTCCTGGTTTATTATGTCAGAAAAGAAGATCAGGCGGAGATCATCCATTGAAGTTTGTCGTTATGCAACATTTCCCACTGTCCTTACTGAAAAGGCCAATACTTCTAAAATTTACTTGGTTACGGTCTTGGCTTCTTTTCAATGACATCTTCTTACAAATAAGAAATGCAGTATGTGAGGATCAGGGAGATTTTTATTGCAGACTAACTTACTTTTCACTAAGCCCTAGTACCAATATGCCTAACAAAGGAATCAAGTTAAACATTAGGCACGTATCATTTTTTACTTTTGGATACACACATATTTCAATAATTGCATAACTTGACCTTTACACAGAGTTTGCTAAAATAGGAGATCCAAATGTAGCCCCTTTGTAGAATAAACAGAAGGGGTTGTTCTTCCTTGCCTTCTTTCTTTTACAGGTTGCACAAAATCTGAATTCCCGAAAGGAAATTTGTTAAAGTAAAGGAATAGGATACCTGCTATTGTTGACATCCATCTCAAAAAGTTAGTAACTTGGAGGTATTCCATTGGTTTCAATATGCTCTGAGTCGTGAACATGGAACAAGCATGCAAAGCGTGAAAATCACAGTAAAGTGAGAATTTATGGCCATACATGTTTTCAAGGTCTTGGTAATATTAATGGGGGTGTCAAGACTCTAAACCCTATTTTATAATAAAAATAGACATACCATATTGAGAAATGCTTGGTCACAAAAAAATATAATGCTATATACTAAGTAATCATAGTGTAATATTAACACAGACTGTAGCCCATTGGGCAAATTAAAGAGAGAAAAGCATTGAATGGTGTCCAACATGGTCTGAATTCATTGTGTAGATTGTATTCTGGAGTTGATATATTTGAAAACCCTCAGGCTGCATATACAATACTTATTTCCAGCTTCCTCTCTTCCTCACTGCCTCCATACTATTCTGAGAATTCACATTCAGAGATATGTGCAGCCGAGACAAGAGATATGGGGAAAAGAGATATGTCACATGACCAGCAGACAAGGATTGATTTGCTATTAACAACATGGATAGGGCAAAGCTTTTTTTTTTTTTTACAGCAAATGATAACAGTTGTATCGATATAATCTGTTTAGCATAATTTAGTGAGCAGTGCAGATTATACTGTCAATCATTATCTTGCAAGGTCTGCTTAAATTATTATATTTTAGATATATTGATAATAAATATATAAATAACAATTCAAATTCACAATTTCTAGATCTTTTCAACTTCTAAGACCTCCTGAGCTTCTACTTCCTGATAGGCCATGGAAATATAAAAAAACATGACACCACTGCGAAAATGGATAAACATACAAGAAGTGAAATTCCACCTTATGAAAAAAATAATAATAAAAGAACACGCCTTCATCAAAGAAAAAAAAGCTGCATTTATTTTATTTTTTATTTATTTGCATTGATGCCAGTAAAGCATTGCAAGTTCAACCACAAACAGTGGATCGCGGGTGCAATGCTCTGGCTCCTACAGACTCTTTCTCACATCCATTTCCAAACTTAGGTACCGACTTTCAGTAACATGGCTGGAAGAAGTGTCAATGGTCTGCAAGTGTAGTGATGTCTATGCACTTGTATTCCATTGAGAACTACAAGTCCCTCTGCCTAAATGACTGATGGGACACATCCACTCACACATCCTGTCTGGGGCAGGAGGGGGGTTGCGATCTGACCATGTTTCATGTTACACCCTAAATATGAGTATAACATGAAACATGGTGGTAAACTTAGCCTTTAACTTGCCACTGTAGACTGTGAAAATGTAACACAATAAAATTCTATATGACAAAGTTGAGTTATGATTAACTCAACTTTGGACAAGGGAAGGAGGGTGCAGAAATACTAAGTCCAAAGATCTGGCAGCTAGGAATGAGGACTCAATGCAGCAACATGCACAGGAGTATACTACAATTGATTATGATGGTACAAAAAAAAACAAACAAAGCAAAAAATGTTTTGTATAAACAGCATTAAACTTTTTTGTTAGTTCAGTTTACAAACACAGTAAACTCCCAGTTATCCGGTACCCATGGGGATTGGTAGATGCCAGATAACTGTAGTTTCTGGCTGCTTGAAGGTTACTATTAACTCTCAAGCAACAGCCCCAGCCCATTTATCTGCTGGCTAGATTTTGTTATTGGCTATTTCAAATTGTCATAGCCTATAGCAGGCTGGCTATTGCACGAGCCCACTGGTTGTTGTTTACATTCACCTGCCAACTGAGCGATCTAGCCGTTGGCCGCAGCAAGATGTAAACATAGAATTGTCATGAGCAACTAAATAAATGTAGTTGTTAACAAAAAAATTTAGTTTGTACACGTCGGTCAAGCAACTGGCAAAACAAAATGAGGAGATATTTTGTCCTTGATTTTTTTTTTTTGGGTTGCCTGAGAGTTTTGGTTGCTTGAATGCCGGATAATGGGGAGTTTACTGTATATAGCTAAGAAGGGAGAGGAAGGAGTTAATTAGGGAAAGGTAAGGATAACAACAGGTTGACCAGGGGCAACAAAGAAAATACTTTTATATTAAAAAGTACACAAACTTTTTTCAAGTTTCAATTTTGCAGTTACACTTTAGGCGATCCCTGTGTACAGGTGGCCATACACCTTACGGCCTTTCTACAACTTCTTTTTGTCCAGACATCTCACCCTTCCTCAGTTTTTGTTCAACTAGCCTATCATGCACAGACCATGTAGTTTGCAATTAAAACGTTTGGCAGCACAACTAACTGGCTGATTTTCATCGATGGAAAGAACAGGTTTTCGTTTGAGCATGTGCAGTTTTCATCTTCAGATTTTTGTGGTACAACGCCACTAGCAAAAAACAAAAATCTGCAAGTTGTACAGTAATTAAGGTTGTGCACTTCCCATCAACTGGCAGATTTTTGGAAGAAACGCTATCACAGGTGTATGGGCACCTTAAAAAAAGAGATACAGTCAATAAGCTGCTCCACAATTAAAAACAATGTATCATGTTTTGTTTACATTTTCACAACTGCTAAAGAGAGACAGGTTTTTTTCTGCCAATCTTTGCTGAAACCGCTGAAAAAAAGAAGCTCTAATACACAGAGTAGCTCTGCCACACACATTGACTGTAGGTGATGGAAGCTACATGCGTGTATGTATGTTCAGCTGTAATAGACTCTAGGGCATACTAGTTATGTCAAGGTCCTTAAATCTGAAGTTTTATCTGCTTATATGTTGCGTTTCCCTGGTTCCTCCTTTCCCCCCTCATCAACATGCTCAGAACATTTTACAATAAAACCTTTGTGTTTCGAGGGGCGTGGCTTACGCATGGCGCTGAACGGTCGCACTTGAGCAGAGCTCCCGCTACAGCCCGTGACAAATTGCCGTTATTCACACTAACCATCCTTTGGACCTCTGCCCGGCGGTGCAGCATTATGGGGAGGAAAGGTCAGCGATCCTCGGGTTCGAAAAAAGTGAACTCTGGCACCTTGAAAAGGTATCTTATAGCAGACACAAGATCCTCTCAGGCCTCCTCATCGCGGCCTACCACGCGGCAGGCGCCCGCGGTCCGAGCGGACCACACACCTCCGGATATGCCGGGATCCCCGGAATCCCCGGGTTCCTCTAGTGAGTCTGATCCCCCTTCTCCGGTTTTGCTGCCAGTGGACTCACAAGTATCAGAGGCCATGAGAGACTTACCAACGAAGGCAGACCTGGCTCACATGTTCCAGGTACTGGAATTGTCTCTCAAGCAGGACCTGTCCAACATGCGGTCGGATCTCTCCCACATACTGACGAGAGTGGAAGAAGCAGAGACTCGGATGGATGACCATGAGGGCGCAATTAGAGATCTCCGGGAAGCTCACCGTCAGATGGCTCTAACGCAAAGGAGCCTCATGTACAAGGTGGAAGACCAGGAGAACCGTAACCGCCGGAACAACTTGCGGATCCGGGGCCTCCCGGAGGCTACTGCTGATGTCGATCTAATGGCTTCCCTGCAAGGGATATTTAACTCTGTGCTGGGCCGGCCGGTCTCTACACCTATACGCTTCGATAGGTCGCACAGAGCCCTGCGCCCTCGTAACCTCTCGGACTCAGCCCCCAGGGATGTCATCTGCCGGTTCCACAACTATGGAGACAAGGAGGAAGTGACCCGGAAGCTGCGAGGAATGTCGTCCATTGATTTCGATGGGGCGCAACTCCACATTTACCCAGACCTGGCACGTGAGACCCTGGAGAGAAGAAGAGCTCTTCGCCCCCTACTGGATCAACTACGACATGCAGAGATCGTTTACCGCTGGGGTTTCCCGGCGAGCCTGATTGCTCGCAAGGGGGGTAGATCGGCGATATTGCGCTTCCCAGACCTCTGGAGGCTTTCTGTTTGGATCTTAACATCGCGGTACCTGATTTACCCGGCTGGGTCAGCATGGTACCGAGTCCCCCCAACGAGGCTGCGAACAGCTGGCTCACTCCCCCGAAGAGGAGGAGATCTGGTAGACCGGAGGGACCCGCAGGACATGGGTGAGACTAGCCTGAAAGACGGTACCTTTATTCACCCATGGTTGTACTACGCTCCGCTTTCCTTCCACAGTTGCAAGTTATACCGAAAGCACCTTCCTTGGAAGTAGGGTGGATGCGCACCACACGCAACGGTTCATGTTTGGTATTTTGAAAGTTTAATCTTTTCTTCACAGTTTTGCTGTTTACGTTCCTGATCTTGGACCTATACGGCATCAGTTGCCCTTACACGTTTGATGCCTAGTGCATCTATTGTTCCTGGTTTTAGGGCTGCGGACATCGGCCTGCTTACAGTGGGTTAGAGTGGACGTTCCCTCGTTCGGACTGCCTGCGTTCTCATGTACCCCCCCCTGAAGGTACCCGGTTGCTGGGGTTCTCCTCCCATGATAAATGGGTCCTGCATGACAGGTTTTCGGTACCTGCTGTGCGGGCGTGCGTGGTTGCTGGTATGGGCCGCTGTGGCCAGCACCACGATCGCTGTGTTATTTATGTGCTTTGTTTATTTTCATGTATGCTTATGTTTCCCATCTGTACTCCCTCCCACACCCCTCCTAACTGTTGGTCCACTTCACCCCTGTAGGAAGACCGCTATATCTCATATTGCACTGCACCTGAGAGGTGCTCCTGACTCACCATGGCAACCGTGAACCTAACCTCGTATAATGTAAGAGGCCTGAATACCCCCGCTAAACGTCATCAGATCTTAAAAGAATTACACAGGCTCTCTAGTGACATAGTATTTCTTCAAGAGACGCACCTATCCCATTTTACTAATACGCGTCTGAACTCCTATCGTTACCCCACCTGGTATTACAGTCTCTCGGACTCTAACAGGGCCAGGGGAGTTGCCATTGGTGTACGCAGGGGCACCCCTTTTGTGCTGTCTGAAATGAAAATGGATGATAAAGGTCGGTACATTTTTTTGAGGGGAACTCTCTCTACTGTCCCAACCAAAATCAGATTGGCTTCCTATCCAGGACGCTTACCAGCCTCTTAGACTTCACCTCTGGGATATTACTGGTAGGGGGGACTTTAATCGGCAATATCCTATAGCAAACTGTCTTCTCTCAAGTCCAGGTTGCATAAGGCGCAACTAGTTGACACATGGCGGTATAGCCACCCCTCGGACAAAGATTTTTCCCATTACTCAGCGACCCACAGAATATACTCCCGCATAGATATGATATTCATAGATCATCACCACTTGCATTTAGTTAACTCGTCCTCTATAGCAGCGAGAACACTGTCAGATCACTCACCGGTTCTGACTTCCCTCTCCTGGCCATCCCTACCCTCTAAATCGTCTAACTGGAAACTGAATGACTACCTTCTGCAGTGTCCTATTGCCAAGTCACAGCTGGAGGAGGATATCCGGAGTTACTTTCGTTGCAACACACAGCATGATGCATCCCCAGCTGTGATATGGGAAGCACACAAAGCAGTGATCAGAGGGAAATTAATAGAATTGGGTACCAGAAAAAAGAGGGAGTCGGAACAGGAGTTGCAGGCCTTGTTGACACGAATCAGAGCATTGGAGTGCCTTCATAAACGCTCTCTACAGATGGCGCAACTGGAGGCTCTCCAATGCTGTAGGGCAGAACTTAAAAAACTGATGGACCGGAAAACAGCCCAAAAATTCATGTGGGTGAAGCAACGGGCCTACGCGGAAGGGGACAAACCCGGAAAATTATTGGCCAGAACCCTCCGCCTTAAACAATCAGCAACGTTTATTCCTAAAATTAAGACCCAGGGGGATAGACTGGTACATCTCTCCCAAGATATAGCCAAGGTGTTCAGTGACTACTATCGAACCCTGTATAATGTAGCTGACTCTCCTGCGCTTCCTGAGGACTCTCAACAGCTCAGGAAAGCTCTCATTGAAAAATACCTACACAATGCACAACTCCCAAAAATTTCAGCGGAAGATTTGGAAGCGATGGAGGTAGATTTCAGAGGAGGAGTTTGCGAACGGGCTTAAGGGGATGGCCTCTGGTTTCAAAATTTGTATGGAGACACAAGAAAGCAAGGATAGCTTTTAATATTTTAACAAGACCTAAAGCACTAGGTGGGGTCTCCCTCCCTGATTTCGGGAGGTATTACAGAGCTGCCTCTTTGGCCAGAATTATAGACTGGCATTACGCAGGGGAGACGAAGTTATGGGTACATATGGAACAGTCCACGAACCAGGCTAACCTGAGTAAGGTGTGCTGGATACCGAAGCTTTATAGACGATTATCCGCTGATACGCACCCTTTGACGCTACCTACAGAATTTGAATTTATCAGGTTAGGACACGATCCTAGAATTTAAAGGCGATACATGGTTGCATGTCCTATTGTACGCTTTGTGATCATTTGATTGTTTATTGTTTATTGTCTTCCCTTGGATGTCTGCTTTTGTATTGTATTGTCTTGTCTTATTTTGTTTGAAAAACTACTTCAATAAAAACTTATTATACCTTTGTGTTTCCATTATATACCATATTTTAGACCCAGTGATATCACCCCTGGATCTTTGTACCTCTCTATGCACTGCAGGAAGATTATGGCTGGTAGGAAAGGCCTGCAGGGTGCTGTACATAGCTTCCTAAAAACAGCACAGCTCTCTGCCTCAGCACTGCTTTAAATGCCATCAGTTATGATGCAAGTAGTGCGCTGGCACTTGGGAGCGGTTATGCAAATGTAAAATTGGCTTTATGAATGGGTGTCAGTCTGAAGGAGTGGGAGTTCCTAGGCAGACTGCATTTGCATACAGACTACCCTGGTTAACACCGTTATTTGAGCTGAGCTTCTATGATTAAAAGAACTAAAATGAATGAAAGGGGCTAGATGATGCTGGACATCTAGACAGGAAATTAGGTGGCTCTATCTGTCTTGCAGTGTGCAGTGAAATCAGACTAGCCAGTTGCTGTAGAGGAGGGGAACCTGTACAACTGTGCAAGACTGAGGGTAAGCCTGGAATTCAGCTTTAGCTAGTTAAATAGGAGCTTTTTTTAAATTAAAGTTTGGATAAAACAGGGAGAGTTAGACAAAGCAAAATTCTTAGATGGAGTTATCCTTCACTCCCCTTCTTTAATAGAGAAGGATATAATTGCTCAACAATTATCTCATTGATCATGTAATTGGTATGATGTAGGGAAAAGCAAATTACATCAAGAAATGTTATTTTCTGGTAATCACTTATAAGCGATAGTTGATGGACAATCTTGCTAAGGTTTTCACTGCTACTTGTGTACATGTGGAGAGCCACACAGAAAGTGTGGCGAAGTCCAGGGGTTTTTGCTAGGATTGTGATAAACCTGGGGCATTCAGTGACCATTAGCATGAAGCAGCTGTTAAGACAATAAACACTAAGGTCTGGAATATGTAATGTATAATATAGGACAATAAAGGTGCCCATACACCTTACAATTATCTGCAGATTTTCTGTGGTCAGATGGAAAAATTCTCATTCGATCAAACACTTAATGGTCGAATGTTAATGAGAACCGCTACATAAGGGGTGTGCAGTGGCCCAACTGACCTCCCACAACACGCATTGCAACAATTTAATTGTGCAGCAGACTGCAGACTGCAATTAAAGTCCTCTCCTTGAATGGAGAAGAAAATGACTCAACAATAGCACATTTGTGTGATCCTTTTGCCATTCTAAGTGTAAGATCTCATGAAACTAATCTCTTTACAATCACCCTATAATCTCCTGCAGCAGCACTTCCTTTTTTTAGACCTGAGATTAAAGATCTCCCATGTAGTCCCAGCCTAAGCTTGGTTTAGAAGCCAAACTCAAAGCGCATAACTCAAAGGAAACATGTTATTTCTGTTTCATGTAGGTTATCTTTTATTACATGCAGTGGTCACTAAATGGCACCAAATATAATCTGTATTTCAGTAGATTTGAAACACATGGTTCTAATGCGCAAACAGAGGTTTTAAATTCCACATACAATAGGCAAGCACACGGTATAAATCTTAATTTTCCACTGCAGTGGAGCAAAACAGTCTATGTATTTCAATAATAAATACTCCAGTTACTCACTGATTTAATGTTTCTTTCATAAGGTGCACGTTGATTAGGCTGTTTTTTAATATCTCTTCAAATGATAATGTAAATCTTAGTCATTACATTAATTCACTGGATAATTATTTATTCTGAAATCGTTTCTTGTTTATGTTCACTATAATCTTAAAAGAATAAGGCTCTGGCAACATTTGTGCAAGTTCAATTTAAAGCTGTCACCAGTTTTATTTTATTAACATTGAAGCTTGTCAAGAACAGCCTCATTAAAATTCACCAAAATAATAATCCCAAAACACTTTGACAAAGACTCACTGCATGACCTATTTAGCAGATAATTCGGGGGAAAGGCAAAAGGATAGGATTTTCTCAGTTCATTTAAAAAAACGCTGGGCAGTTTTATCCTAGCCAAACCTTGGCTTGAAAACAGGCATGGGTTGCCAGTGTTTTCCTTTCAAGACGTCAAGCAATATACATAGATCCACAATGCAGTCTAATAAAGAGTGTTCACGCTGCTAAACTGAGAATTCAACATGATCCGTACTACATAATAAATAAATATGTGCATGGGAAACTCTGTCAGCGTATTATGCATTTAAAGCTGAACTCTGGGTGAGCAGATAACTATACTACTAAAATACTGTATATGTGATCTGTCTGGTAATTGTATTTCTGTCCATCCTGTCCTGTTTTTTGCATAGCCCTGATAGACAGCACAACCAGCATGGTGACCTGACTTTTCTCTGCTGCAGTTAAGCAATACAGCTTGGTCACCTCCTGTGAGGTGAGGCTCTCATAGATTAAAGTAAGGACCACGCTACACTGAAGGGCCTTGAAGAGGCAGTGGGGCTTCCACATATTTTCCAAAAGTTGGGCAACTAGAATCTCTGGGTTTTTTTAACCCTAAAACTGGCCATACACCTATAGATTATCTGCAGATTTTCTATGGTCAGATGGAAAAAGTACAACAGATTCCTCCATCTACGCTAAACTGTGTGGATGAAGGAATCCCCCACTGGGCCAAGGTTCAGGATTTTGCTAGTCGGTTAGTTGGCTCTCAAAATACCTGAACAATCTGATTGGTTGCAGGCATTGATCAGGTTTTTTGTGAGCCACCGGGGCCTGACCAGCAAGATACTGAAGCTTGGCCCAGTGGGAGATTCCTCCATTCACAATATTTCTCTCAATGGATTCCAGGAAAAGGATTTTACAATGAGTAAAACAATCTTATCTTTCTTTCTCATCCATTGAAGGACACAGGAAGTCACAAAAGGGACACAGGACATCCAAAAGCATAACAATTAAGTAGTAAGCAACACAGCATACAAATAGGCCCAAGAATAAAAAACAAAACTGCGGACTGGCTCCAACTCAAAGAGCTACCTGAAGGATCTTACATCCAAAACTGCCATCAGATGAGGCTTGAACATTGCCCTGGTAGAATTTAGAGAAGATGTGAACAGAAGACCATATAGCAGCTTTGAGGATCTAGCACACAGTAGCCTGATGCTAAAAAGCCCAAGAGGCACAAACAGAAATAGTAGAGTGCACTGTGACAGAAAAAGGTGGACCCTGATCCTTGGGACCATAAGCTTGAATGAGACACTGTCTGAATCACCTAAAGCTTGTGGAACAAGAAGCTGGTGCACCATAATGGGAACAATGAAAAGCGAGAGAATATCAAACGTAGTTTGGATATACACTTGTATCTGGAGATCGTTATGGAGAGGTGGTAAAGAAGAGGCTGGTTCCTCTACGAGGATTGCAAGCTGGAGTATCACAGATTGAAAAGCGCTTATGGCTTATCTGAAATATGATAGCCATTAGGATCTGGTGAGTGTGTATTTCTTACACTTGCAGGTGTGAAATACACTTGCAGGTGTGAAATACAATAATCTTTGGATTGTTCAGAAGACTTCACTAAGTTTTTATTTATGGACTTAATTTAATTGTTGGAGTGCAAGACAACACTTTTATATGATATCAAATACTTGTTTTTTTGGACTTTATAGTATATGTATAACACTTGATTTGTTATTTCATCCTTTTTTGTGTGTGTGGATGAAGAGTCTAGATTTGTATGTAAATTGTTTGGACTTTATATATTTATAAAACTTAATTTGTTATTTTATCCCTTTTATTTTGTGCGTGTATGAAGATTCTAGATTTGTATGTTAT